>NC_060171.1:17819092-17833247 GCF_021292245.1 Micropterus dolomieu | reverse complement strand
GGGGGGGGGGGGGGGGGGGGGGGGGGGGGGGGGGGGGGGGGGCATCTATCTTAATTGCAATCACATATCCTTCAAGAAGAGAGGCAACTGGAGAACAGTCTCATTTTTTAGACTTTGTTCTTTGTTCACTGTTATCACACGACTCGGTGTAATGGTGTCTGTGCTATAAGCTGCTAGCCTGCGCCACTGTGCTGGATATATTATATCCATTGAAATGCCTGCTGGCTGCAGAGTATTACGTATGGTGAAAACACAATCTTGGTGGGGTCTGTGCAACTAACAATAGATAGAGGCATGATGACTTATTAAACACAGCCAACCAGCAGCATGGCTTTTCTCATTACCTTTTTCAATTCCCAGCCTATAAAGCCAGTGGGTCTGGTGACAAAACTCTTGCCATGTAATTCTCTCAGGCTGCTTTCATCAGCCGATTTTGTGGAGAAATATGAAACAGATTTTATCGTACTCTATAAATTCACAGAAGGCCCTCAAGTTGCCCCCATGGAAGACATACCTCATCTCAGTGATGTGCCACCACTATTGCTGATTCCAAGCATTTGATAACAGCACCTCTCCTTTTTAATGATTTGACAGGCATCAGACATGAGCCCTATAGACACAGCATTTTTAATACACTTTTCTTTGCTTGTTTTCACCAACCTGCTCAGATGAAAGAACATATCTATGATCTATTTTCTCGCTCAATAAATGATATATATTAAAACCTACAGATTAAATCAGTTGTGCTACCAGTGCTACAAACAAATAGGTTTTGCAGTTGTCAAAATAGTGAACACTTTTAATTCTATAGCTTCAAGTGCGTTTTTTCTTTGGCATCATGCCTGTTTTATTTCAACAACACACATAAATCTCACGTGTGTGAGTGCTCCAGAAATCTTTGTTCATGCAGAACTGGTTTCATTAATACACAAAACAAGTAAATAATAATAATTCACAGCTGTCAAGTCTGTTGTGAATAACAAAATGACATATTACACTAAGTACAAATTAGTTATTGGAGGACCAGAAGAATATAAGCACTAATAAGACAGTTACTGTCATATATTGTTAGATTTTACGTGTTTGATTTTGCTTTTGTTTTATCCAGTTATATTCACTTTCCTCTTATCTAATTCTCTCATGTGGTTTCTGGCTCATTTTCAGTATCCTGGCATACAGCAGGTATTGTTTCCTTTGAAATGTTTTGACTATGGTGTCATTTAAAAAAAACTTTCATCATGCATGGGTACCTAATCAATTGAAATTCAACTGCTTTGCCCCAAGCTTGGGTGTAACTTAGACCAGCTTTCATCAGCTCAGCCTTTTAAAAATAGAAATCCTGCTATGATTAAATTTTCAGTTTGAAATGGATATTCAGTTTCTCCACTGTAACTGTATTTAAAGTGAGCGATTTAGGCAGACGATTGGGAACAAAACTTTATACACAGTTTTTATTTACCTAATTTACATAATAGCACTGTCATGTCTTGATTGTCATGATGGTTAAAATAATGGAGATGTTTGTGTCTTATAATATTTATGTATACAAATATTAATGCTTCACTTGTCAGTCTTAGCGGTTTACAAAGTCTGGTTTTGATCGGTGCATCTTGGAGTAACTTCCCCCCTCAGTCCTAATTAGATTTCCTACATTATAATGTCTGATAATGCCTCAAGGTTTGGTACCAAATATGAAACATTTCTGCAAATATTCCCTCCCGTTAACTGTTTGTGGGCTTGCGTTACATAATTATTTCATATTTGCTATCTTCACCTCCATAGGGAAAATATTATCTACAATAATCATTGTCATCATCATGATTCTCTTCGTGGTCTGTTGGCTCCAAATAAGTAATTTAGTTGTAAAGCAGCTTCATTTATTTTGCCTATTCATTTTTCTTCCTATCATATATCTAAATACAAATCTTCATTTTATAACTGACAGCTTATTACCTCTGAGCACATGCTGATAAATTTAATTCCAATGAGTTAGCTTCCATTTTCGGATCCCATTATCCACTAATGTGGCAGCAGCGTGTGTGGGAGGAGAAAACTTACAGGACAAGAACTAAATATACAAAATAAATACAAAATATGGCTTTACATATAAATATAAATGTATTTAGATCATTATTATTATTAGTAGTAGTGGGTGTTGTTATATTTAACATATATTTATTTAAAATTAACAATCAATTCTGGATTTATTTTATGTCATGAGGTAAAAAAAAAAAGAATTTGAATTTCAGAATATCATTTTTAAAGTGTAAAGGTTTCAAACACAAGCTGTGATTTTGAAATGCACTGCTTTATTTTTTTCACTTACTTGTGTTAGTAGCAGTGCAGCTCTTCACATTGCAGCAGAGCAGTGTGTGTGAGGTGTGGAGTGAAACTTCTAGTGATGAGAGTGTGTTTTTGGTTTGTATTTCAGTACATTCAGAAACATAGGTCCCTTTATAAACATATACCCTCTAATAGAGCCACATTATGGTACAGTTGGGTCTATTTTGGCGAAGTAAGGAAGTAAGTAAACAATTATTATTAGCTTTGATGTTGGCCTGAATAGCACTCAATTAACAATGTGGCTAATGAGCCCATTAAGGATGAAAGTGTTCTCAACAGGTATGAGAGGATACTGCTGTTTTTGGAGTCTCAGTTCTCAGTATTGAATGCAGCATGAATAACGGTGCTCCTTCTCAATCGCTTCAAAGGCCAAACCTCTACAGCCCAGAGAGCAGAGTTAAATAAAGGTTTTCTTGCAATTGAAAAAATATAGATAGATAAATATTTCAATCACAAGGCATTTCTGAATAACAACGAATAATCCTGGAATAGTAGCAGAACAGTTAGTTAAGTCCTGCTAATATTGTGAATAAATAAATGATCTTGATTTTTTATGTTTTTGCAGAATTAAATTAAATTGTCTTTAAAATGCCTCATACAACACCAGAAAGCCCCAAATCAATTTGTGTATTTTTAAAATTTTAGCTAAATTTGCTTTAATTACATTTTAGTTAAAGTAAATATGTGCTTGCCTCAGTTTAATAGTAATTACTCCGCAGCACAAATAGGGCTTGTCTGTTGCAAAGAAAGAAAACTGAAAGAAAGAGACTGAGGCTTTTTGCAGCCCCAGCGTTTCCTCTGAAGGACTTC
Source organism: Micropterus dolomieu (assembly GCF_021292245.1). Lineage (NCBI taxonomy): Eukaryota > Metazoa > Chordata > Actinopteri > Centrarchiformes > Centrarchidae > Micropterus > Micropterus dolomieu. Next base: position 17,830,094 of record NC_060171.1, on the reverse strand, counting down.
CCACTGAAATGCACTGAAAGCCTCACGCGTGGATTATTTCGACATTATTTGCTGCTGGATTCCAAAACTAGCAACAACAATTCTTTTATGTCGACTGTCTTGTAAGACTTTTTGTTTATATCCAGGAAACTATATATGTATTTTTCTCGTTTTATAAAACAATTTGAAAGTAAAAGGAAAGAAAATAGATGTCATGGATTTTCAGCAATAAAAATGTTACCTTACAAAAATGATCTTCCATGCAGTGGCAATATTTTGAGATGTTATTTAATGTATGTGTATCTTTTAGTGTGAATTTATATTTTCTGCTGTCGAGCAATAAATGAACTAACTAAATATTTTAATTAGCTTTTATTCATATGTAGGTGGAAAGCAAAATAATTTGTAAAAGAAAAAAAAATGCAGAAAAAAGGGCCAAATGTTTTTTTTAAACTGTCACTGTGCAACAAAAAAATGACAACAAATAAAGAAAATGATATAACATTATGTTGAATGAATTTATCTATTTATAAAACCTGCTTGTCTGCAGAAGTTTCAGAATGTTATCAGTAGTTTCAGCTCAAGAATAGCTTGAGGTGTTTTGAGTGTAAATCCGTCTAAAGCTGCCAGCACTGACATACACAGCATATGCTAAATACAGATAAGAGTATTTTTAATAGATCTGCAAAAAGTCTCCCCACATAGCTCAATGGATGTGCTTTGAATGTAGTTGATAAGTTGGCTTAAGCTGAATGCTGTATCCCACTGCAACATTGTGCTACTGGGTGAGCCCATCACAAACTAGCCTTCCAATAAAGACCACTTCCAGGGGAGGGATTATAGAAAAGCCTTCGAGATCAGCTTCATGTCTTACCAGAGTTTCTGATTATAAATAGTGCTATGTTACAGAAAAACTAGGCATTGCCAAGGATCATATGAAAAAAATATCTTTAAGCCATTTATTTACCTACAATGTCAAACTAAAAGGAAGGAGTGGCGTGAGGAACGTTTGGATATTTTTCCAAATTTCCATGTAATTGTAAACAAAATCTTTTCATTTTGTTTGATTCAAAATTCTTCCAGTTTTGTTTTTTCACTGTATGTTTTTTCTTAATTTAAATACATTCATAATGCACCAAAAACTTTCTTTTTTAATTGGAAAAATGTAGTGAGAAACTGTGAAAAAGAATCCAGCAGAAATAAGTTCCATAATGCTGCCATTATACTCACAAAGTTACTTTGTGCTGAGACTCCTGTGTATTAATAGAAGCCTGCACTCCAAGCTGGGAGAACTCAGGTCATGAACTTTGCTTCTTATTATTTTAAATGTGAGGAGGGAATTCTGTTACTTCCAGTTTTATTTCTTTGCAACAATTTATCTCTTCGAAGTCAAATGTGAAATTCCGAGTTAAACTCTAGATAGATTGATAGATTGATAGATCGATAGATAGATAGATAGATAGATAGATAGATAGATAGATAGATCAATAGATCGATAGATAGATAGATAGATCGATAGATAGATAGATAGATAGATGTGGAGTAAGTGTTAACTTTCTTTCTCTTTAGCTCTCCTCAAGTCATCTGATTATGTGGCTGAAGAAATGAGAGGGGCAGATAAGCCTCTTTTATGTTTCCAAGCCACTTAAAGAGTTGAAGCACCAGCTTCTGTTGCTCCACTGCGAGGGGAGAAAACAAGTCATTTGTGTACTACAAAATGGCTCCTCTCTAAAATGTGTTCCCTCAAATCCTAAATATACTGAGCTCTGGATCACCGCTTTTAAACAGTTCATCTGTTCAAATATATTTTAGAAAGTGAGGTTCATTTTCACTGCAGTTAACAGTAACATTCGATAATACTAAATAAACTCACAGTGTGTGCTCGATTTAGTTTTTATTCCATATTTCTTTTTACTTTACTTTTTACTTGGATGTTTCAAACTGCTTTAATTATGATGAAATAATCTTTAGACGTTTTTATGTTATTGTATTATTTCTAAATTATGAACTACAGAGTAAACATTTGTACATGCAACATTTTAATTGGCTCGACTTTAGGTGCGCACAAGTAAAATAGAATGGAAGATTGTATTTTATTCAGTAATATGGAAATGTCCTCAGTTCCTTCTATATGTCACGAGGGCATCTCTTCTCTGCCTTCTTAATAAGGTAGGTTTTCAGGCCTCTACTGTAATATATTTCACCAATAAAGCAATTCCAAAGCCAGCCTGGCCTTTTGACCACCACTGAGAACGTGGAAAGCAGCAGGCCGCCTTTGCTAACTAGGCTCACTCTCTAATATTAGATACCTGTCCCCTGGCTTTTCAGAGGGGGGCTTAGCAGTTGATATTTTCATTTGGTCCAGCCAAGATGCGACACCCCCGCTTTAATCTTGTGTTTGACGTTAAGCGCTCTGTTCATGAAAAGTCTCGGTGAACTTCAACCTTAGGGTGGAGCTGTCATACAAAAATGATGTGGTGGGGGAGTGAAACTGGCTGGTCTATCCTTGACCTCTCCCATTGGCCTGCCAAAGTCTTTCCCCTGGCCTTCTTAATCAGGTGGGACCCTTCCCTTTTAGAGTGGTTGATAGTATATTCTCTGCATCTGCGTCTTTTCTACTAGGTGGCACAGATGTCCACGGATAAAGAGATAGCAAAGACATTTTGATACTGCTCTGTGCTTTTTTACAGATGCTCAGAGGTCCACAAATAAAACTGTGGATTAAATTTTTTAAAAGTCAATATCAGAAATTTAACATTAAGAAATGAATTTAGAAAAAGAATACATGCATCTTCTTTGATACTTAAATTTTCCCATTAATGAAAATCGGTCACATCACTCATCAACAAGGATCAGAGGTCAGTGCTGTTGTTGAGAGGCGTTTATCATTTCATCTGAGCTGGAGAACATCAGTATACATATGCAGGTATTTAACATGTTTGAAAAGTATCACAAGGAAGGACGGGCAAAGAAGGAGTGGACTAATGAATTTCTTATGATGAGTAACTACCCCTTCATTCAGCTGCAGGTATTGTGCGCTGTTTCCATGTTAGCATTTATTGTGATGTTGAGGACAAACAAACCACTTCTCTGCAATCGTTAAGCTGAGTTTCCTACTGATTGATGTGTGGAATCAATTGCTCCCCATCGCATCCATGTCAGTCTATTACCACACTGCCTGGTAAATGATAGGCTGTTCTCTACAAGATTATAGAGCTCTGTCACAAAGCAACAAAGACTTGCTTCCCTGTGTCTGACCTGGTCTGCTATAATTGAGAATAGCTTCATATTTACACTGTAGGTAAACGGGGGGGGGATTACAATGTTGATGGAAGGATGTCTTCATTATATTTTAAAAAGTGTTTTTTATGCTGTAATGCTATGAATTATTAATATGATTGACTGAATAAAAATTGTGTTTTTATTGCTGTGAGCCGGAAAAGCATATGCATGCATTCACAATCTTACCTTCAAGAGTTTTAGTTTGCTGGAAACTTGTTAAACTCACATGAATTTGAAACAGTTTTCAAAGAGATTGTAATATTTGCCTTAATGTTACAAAAAAAATCAACTTTAGAAGTCAGGATTACATTCAAGGCATATCTCTGATTAGAATTTGAGTCTGTGCTTTCCAATGTAAGCATATTTTGAAGTCATCAAAACAACAGGTGTTTTATCCTCGAAATACCCCTCTGTGTAACTGTCCTTTTTCTGTCATGTGAATACACCACAGCTCTCTTACTGCCAAGCTGACTACCATCCAACCCAGTAAGTGCCAGCAGCATTGCAACTCATTTAGTTTGTGGCCCAGAGATGCACCACACAGCCCTGATCCTGATTACACATGATCAAAGATGAGTTCTTCAACAATTTGATTATATATTTGAGCTTGAATAGAATGGACACACACGCCTGTGTTCCTCTGAAATGACTAATTGAATAAAGTTTTAGAATGGTTTTATACAACAATTGGCATTTTCTTCAGGTTGACCTCAATCATTGGAGTAGGACTACAGTATGTGCTGAATTTAATTACCTACAGTGAAATTTGATTATCAGAAAATATGGTGCACATCAAGTGATTCCCTGCCCTAAGTAATATTATTCTGTATAGTTAGAGTTGGAAAAAGATGACATGGGAACTTCAGTCAAGACAAAAGGCATGAGCTAATGAGACTGGTTAGTGATTCAAATTTATGGAAATTTTATTAATTACAGACACCTATCTTTCATCTGTACCATTTGGTGGTGAAGTAATTAAAACCAACAATGACAGTCCCAGCAGTGGAAAAGGCAAACAAGATCAAAGAAAACAGAGCAGTCAGGAGAAAGTCCCGTGTAAAGTGAACCGGGCTTGGCTGTGGGCAACAGGGCCTCATTAAAGTCAGACTGTGTTGATCATCAATTAACCTGCTTTGTTTGGCTTCTGATTTTAAACTTGCATAACACCACTTTTCCTCTGCTTTTCAGTCATTAAGGATTGTGCATAATGTTTGGTTGGAGGTGCCCAAGACACATCATAAGTGTATCCTGGAGGGACAACTTTTCGTTGGTTGATTCAAAAGGAGTATTAATTCAGTGGAGTTAACTGACCTTAGTACATAATGCATAATGTAATTTTTACCTAAAAACGTCTTTAGGCTTGCATCATCAATACCACATATTCTGCAAATTGTATTATTCTGTGCAACAAATGTGTAAATTGGAGGAAAATTAAAGCTATTTGCTTTTACAACAAGATTATGTAACAGCTGATTTGATTCCTTGTATGTAATGGTGGACATTATTTCAGATTGATAATCGTGAATGTTCAGCAAACCTTTAATTTGTCTAAGATAATTTAATTCTTGGCATTGTTCTTATATTCGCTGCATAAACTGTTTTTTGCAACATCAAAGTGTACAAAAGTTATCACCATCACATTTTCTTTTGCACTGCTGTTTCAATATGACATGTTTTCAGTGAAGGTATGTCAAATCATGATTTTAAACCTCATGATGGAAGATCCTTATGTGTTGAAGTATGTAAAACAGGTCAAATATATGTTTAAAAATATGACTTTTCTTAACTGAGCACTGAAATTTCAGCGAGGGTTTGACAGTGTTCAAATCAACCACTGATCACAACATGTTGTTTAATAGACTCAAACTCTTAAGTGAAGATTACCACTCAAAGCACCCCATCCGCTATATGGACAACAAATGAACGGTCAGTCTTAACTTTTATTATGAGCAGTGGAGGTCATATTTAAAATGAGAGATTAGCCGCTCATCACAATATTGGTGGATTATCAACTACCTGCAATGAAAGCAACCCCTGGCTCTGGGTCGATAAGAGTTTGACTGCATTTCGAATTAATTTTCCTCAGCTTAGAGAGCCGGACTCCTATCTTGTTATTGATCACAGCATTAATCCATAACCAAGCTCATCCTTTCCCCATGGAACGAGTAGGAAAAAAAAAAGATCAGTGTGGAGGACTCTTGACTCCGTATAAAAACTGGAACAGACTTAGAAGTGATTAAAGTTCATTATTTAAGAATATGTTCCCAGACTATTGTTTCACATGTCAGTTCAGCTTGTATTGATCCATATGTGTTTATTGTTCTTTTTACATTTTATTTTACCAACATTTCTTTTGATCTGTATTCCTTTGGTCTGGGTTGTGTTTATACATGACGATTGATTGATTTCCTCGACAGCAGGAACACTTCACACCTCAGTTGCTTTCTCTGTTTGTCTTTTCCAACAGAGGGACCTCCACTGTGGATGAAATTTAGCCCCGACCTCTGACCTTTGGGTTCACCGTTTGTCTCCAGTCCAGTGACCACAAACAACTCCTGGATTGCTGTAAATGTCAGTGCAGCGGCGTCTCCGCCCTCTCCCCTGTGAACCATAGGGCTGCACTCAACCTGCACTAATAGGACACTTTCATGAGAGCTCTATTATCAGTTATGCTGTATTTGATATAACAGATTTCCTCCTTATGATGCCTCTATAAACTAAACGACTGTCATCAAATACCAGCATGAGGGTAGTCATAGTAGTCATTTGCACTTTTTTGAAAATTCTTCTATTCAGCTTTTCAAACTTTCAGTGTGGTAGAACCCAGTTTAAGGTGCTTTATATATTCCAAAAATATGAATTATTTTAATCATTTATATTTTACTTTGGGGAATTTAGATGCAGAGTTTAAATAACAAAATGCTGCCTAAAGAGTACAGGATGAGCTGCTGGAAGTGATCCATTTAGCACACAAAGCAGCTGGTACCATCTATCATAAGGCTCAGTTATAATAGATTGTAATTCATGTTCTGAAGACATTGGTTGTAATGCGTCCCATTTTGAAGCACTTTGGCTCACCCTTCCCCCCACCCATAAACACACACACTCCCTTTCTCTCCTCTCCGGGCCTCCCGAGGTTGGTGTCTCTGCGTTAGGACTCTATTGTTGCCTACTGCTGGATAATGCCCTTATTAATTGTACCTCTTTGTAAGGTGTCAGCTGTAGCCTCAGATTGAGATGGATGGATCTCTGGAGTCTGCTCCCTGGCCCTCCACAGACGCTCTATCTCTGCACAGCACACAAATGCAACAGTGAGTGCTGCCACACTATGACTAAAAGCTGAAATAAACCAGGCATTTTTAATTATTCCACCCAAAAAACAAATGAAAACAAAAAAAGAAATGTTTCCAAACTGAAAAGGCCTAGTTCTGTCATTGTTAAGGTGAGCTATGTGATGTGTTTTAATTATCTGAATATCTAAGCGACAAATCCATAGCAGTGATGAAATATCTTATTTTATTGATTATTTTAGTGTGTTGCAGAAATACTAGTTAATTAGGTGGATTGAAGCCTCCGCGAGATCAACAGCATTAACATCAAATCCTTTCCCTCTCATTAAAGGAAACAGTCAATTAAATTAATGCATATTAATCCCCACTGATGCTCATTTTAGCTTTAAAAAAGCATGGCAGTGTGGACTTTAGATTCATCCATTTAAAAAAAAAACAGGTTTGATCTCTTTCTGCATCAACATTACACAATATGTACATTTTGATAGCATCTTCCATAATCTTTAGATTCATTAACTGAATTGCAGGGAAGGACTTTACCTATAGACATGATGACCATTTATTATTTGTGTTTATTTATTAATGTTCGTTGTTTTTGATTAGGACCAGATGATAATGCCAATAATACAGTTTATCATCTTGTAGTGTAATTGTATGGATAGTGTTATTCTCTAACTATTTTGGTTCACAGTTCCTGTGTTTAAATAAATGATAAGTAAACTGGGAACTTTCACGTTTTTTAAATTATAGAATTTATTACATTTGATTTAATGGGAAGAACAAGTTTAACTTTAAAATGTGATTTTGAAGCTGTGTATTATTATTATTATTATTATTATTAATAATCATCATCATCATCATCATCATCATCATCATCATCACCACAATATTAATTTTGTCCAAGTCATCTCCTTCTAGCATCATTTCCAGTGATATTGAGTGGCTTCTTTTTTAGCTTGAATGTTCCCTGCTGTCTCTTAACATGTCCTTATCAATGTCAGTGGATGCCACTTTTGCTGACCCAATCATTGTGATCACACAGGTAACCAGGGTTGTCTTAGTTAATAATGAGCTGATCTGAAGCCCCTCTGACAATATGTATTGTAATAATTTCCCAGAACAAACCAGCTTATAGCAACATTTTCACAGAAAGGATCTTGCAGGAGCTTTGATGTATTTCTTATCACTTCTACTCATTTTTAAAGATAAGGGGGAAAAAATGCTATTTGTCTTGATTCAGTTTCTCACTTTGTATAATCTCACAGGAGTCCAGGGATTATTCTAGTTTCAATCTAGTGATCGCTTTTTAAGTTTCAAACTGTCCTAATGCAGAAGAACTAGACATCTTCCTTTTTCCTGTCACTACTGTTAGCTATGTACTCCTGGGCAAGGTGATTCAAGCAAAACACAGCTCCAATGAAGTTGTCTTTATGTTATCCTATTCCTGAGCAAGTCTTCATTATTAATGTTCCAAAACTACAGTGGAAATTCCAGTTGATTAAAGTAAATTAAAGTTGAGAAATTGCGCTTTATGGTGATATTTTGACATATTTCTTTTATTATATCCACATGTTTGAGAAGTTGACAGAAAAAAATCCCCTTCTAATGTCCCCTACATGTCCTTCTTAGAATTAACAAATTCCATAACATATAATTCTTGTAAAGCTCTTTATCCACAGTTCTTCTCCGAAACAAGGCGGTAGCTGCACAGGCAGGAGACTGAAGTAGGAGACAGGAGAAAGAAGAAGAAGGGAAAAAAAGCACAGGCCAGAAAATGGAGATCCATTCCCCTCAGATCCCATTTAGAGAGGCCCTGCACATTTTTAAAGTGTCAATTGTTTTTGTCTCTTGAAGTGTAGATGGAATGTTTGAATTCCAGTATTAGCTGTAGTGCCTGCTGAGTTAAATTATGGTCCCTGGGCTGTGGGGTGGGAGTAATCAATAAGAATACACGAGGCACTGTGTAATGTGTCTGCTCCTAGCAGCAGGGACACTGTCCCCCTTACCCTGTCCCCCAGCAGGTTAGATAAATATGATACTGAAACAGGGCACACTGGATTATATGATATCAATGTAGAATCAGGGAAGTGCTATTACGCTCCCCTAGCCCACTGTGAGTACTATTGACAAGGTTGGCTTTGAACATGGTAGTGTATTGCTCTCTCTCGCTCTCGCTCTCTCTCTCTCCTCTCTTTTTTCCTCTTTCTCTCTTTTTCTCTCTGCATAATGTGAAGAACCACGGGAGGAAAAAGGGATCTATATTTCACTTAGCTTTGATTAAAATGTCTATTTTATGCCATTGCCTTGAAGTTGTGTTTATTGTACTGACAAGTTAATCTGTGAAGAGCATGCTGTGATCATAATTTCTACATTTACAGATATATTTATCTATATTTTTGCATAAAGAGTCAATAACATAATGTCTAATCAATATACAATTGATTGGATTTTTAACGCTCTGTGACATAGTGCTCATAACATTTTCATGTTGATAACTGGACATATTCTCTTTTTCATGTTGACCCTGTCAAATGTCCAGCCAATTAACTAGTGGGCCCATGTTGTTGTTTGGCTGCTTATTAGTTGCTCATACTGTAACCGTGATATCAATGATGTACTCAGACTATTGATCAGTGCTCCCTTGTCAGTGGTGAAAGGATCAAACCTGGCATGTCTTAAGAGGCCATTATCAGTGTCCACTTCAGATAACCTGCTAGAACCTGATACAGCCCTTTTCACAGGTCGCAACCTCTCTGCCCTCTCCAGCCATCTAACCGGCCCCCTGCCCCCCTCCGCCCCAAATCATCATTATCATTCTTGTGTTAAATGACACACAGGTCAAGGAAACTGCACCATGTTGATGTGTCATATGTGAATAATCTATGTTGCTGCAAGATATCTCCTGCAAAATGTCATGCTTCCGGTTTATCAAGTAGAACATCAGCAAATGTGTTGTGACAGTGTAGTAAAGGCAGTTTAGGATGCTGCACTTTCTTCTAATTAAACTTAATATACTGTAGATGTATTTGAATACATACATTTCATACACAGGGTATTTTTTTTAAAACATGTCAGCTACTAAATATCACTGAAGTTTTGTTTCCGGGGAGAGAAAAAAAAACATTTTTTTCCCAATTTTCTCACTTAAAGGTTAGCAGCAACCCCCCAATCTTCATTTGTACACTTCATTTAGACATTCAGGCATTCCTTTATTTCAATTAAAACCCTAACAAGTGTGCCAAGGTCAGGGTTTGATGCACTGTTACACTTTCCAAAGTGAATTTTGCATTCTGAGAGGAATCTAGATATTAAAGCATTTTGGGGGGGGGGGTCAGGTATTATTGACATCGTGGTTGCATTCACACAAAAGATTTGGCAGAAGCTAATTTGCATAAGGTCAGAGTCAAGCTCCTGATGGAAGTTGTGCAGCATCCCTGTCTCTTAGCAACACTCCTTCTCTCTTGGTGTCTGTGTTGAATTGACTGGTCCTTGGCACTCATCTTTCGCCAAGAAAATTCATAATGAAATGCCACCCGAAAACCTACATCTATCACACTCCTCACTTCCCTCTTGCGTAGCAATACTTTTTTTTTTTTACACAGAAATGAATAAATCAGTGCATTGTTTAATGGCACAGCGGAGGAAAATGTCACCGTGTATGTGTTCGCTCTCGCTCAGATTTTTATCGACTTTGGTTTTAGGGTGGGATAAACATGTTTATTAAGAATTGTGCCAAGATTAGAGGCAAATTAGCAGGTAATTGGAGACACCTGCAAAACAAAGGGGAGGATGGAGAAGTGGTAGTGTGGAGAGTGATAAAGGAAAAGATTGGGCTTCTGGGCTGGCCTCCACCCATGCATTGGTGGAGGAGGCATTCAAAAAGAGGGGATTTGGTATGTTGAGAAAATGACTTTTGTCCTCTTCCATGGTGACAGGATCCAGATGCTGCCAAGAGATGTTAATAGAGGGTCACATTTTGGACAATAGTATCCATCATTGCTTTCACAACTGCCTCAATCCTCCAAACTGAAGCTTTCTCTGTTTAAAAGAAGAGATGTGCTCCAATTACTGTTTTTTGGCAAAGGCAGCCAGCCATAAACTATACTGTAATTACTTCTGCTGATGATTTCTATCACCTTGGTCACATGTGGTCTTTGCCCAGCACATTTAAACATTTCTGAGAAAGGTCAAAGCCATACACATTTATCGCCCACTCCTTTACATCCTCCACGTCCTTTTGCGTCGCGCAGGTCTTCTTTTTCTTCTTCCTCTATGTCGTCAACAACATCCAAGTCATGACAGGTGCTGGGCGGACATTAAACCTGCTGTTTTCTATTTCCAATGTGCACCGCGTTTCACGACTCATTTCCAGGCAGAATCTGGCTCTGAGGAAGTCTGCCTGAGGAAATGTCTCTGTGCACTGGGAATTATTTCAGCTCTCCCTGCTCTTG
>NC_060171.1:17636126-17818992 GCF_021292245.1 Micropterus dolomieu | reverse complement strand
ACGACGCTCTTCCGATCTGCTTCTTATTATTTTAAATGTGAGGAGGGAATTCTGTTACTTCCAGTTTTATTTCTTTGCAACAATTTATCTCTTCGAAGTCAAATGTGAAATTCCGAGTTAAACTCTAGATAGATTGATAGATTGATAGATCGATAGATAGATAGATAGATAGATAGATAGATAGATAGATAGATCAATAGATCGATAGATAGATAGATAGATCGATAGATAGATAGATAGATAGATGTGGAGTAAGTGTTAACTTTCTTTCTCTTTAGCTCTCCTCAAGTCATCTGATTATGTGGCTGAAGAAATGAGAGGGGCAGATAAGCCTCTTTTATGTTTCCAAGCCACTTAAAGAGTTGAAGCACCAGCTTCTGTTGCTCCACTGCGAGGGGAGAAAACAAGTCATTTGTGTACTACAAAATGGCTCCTCTCTAAAATGTGTTCCCTCAAATCCTAAATATACTGAGCTCTGGATCACCGCTTTTAAACAGTTCATCTGTTCAAATATATTTTAGAAAGTGAGGTTCATTTTCACTGCAGTTAACAGTAACATTCGATAATACTAAATAAACTCACAGTGTGTGCTCGATTTAGTTTTTATTCCATATTTCTTTTTACTTTACTTTTTACTTGGATGTTTCAAACTGCTTTAATTATGATGAAATAATCTTTAGACGTTTTTATGTTATTGTATTATTTCTAAATTATGAACTACAGAGTAAACATTTGTACATGCAACATTTTAATTGGCTCGACTTTAGGTGCGCACAAGTAAAATAGAATGGAAGATTGTATTTTATTCAGTAATATGGAAATGTCCTCAGTTCCTTCTATATGTCACGAGGGCATCTCTTCTCTGCCTTCTTAATAAGGTAGGTTTTCAGGCCTCTACTGTAATATATTTCACCAATAAAGCAATTCCAAAGCCAGCCTGGCCTTTTGACCACCACTGAGAACGTGGAAAGCAGCAGGCCGCCTTTGCTAACTAGGCTCACTCTCTAATATTAGATACCTGTCCCCTGGCTTTTCAGAGGGGGGCTTAGCAGTTGATATTTTCATTTGGTCCAGCCAAGATGCGACACCCCCGCTTTAATCTTGTGTTTGACGTTAAGCGCTCTGTTCATGAAAAGTCTCGGTGAACTTCAACCTTAGGGTGGAGCTGTCATACAAAAATGATGTGGTGGGGGAGTGAAACTGGCTGGTCTATCCTTGACCTCTCCCATTGGCCTGCCAAAGTCTTTCCCCTGGCCTTCTTAATCAGGTGGGACCCTTCCCTTTTAGAGTGGTTGATAGTATATTCTCTGCATCTGCGTCTTTTCTACTAGGTGGCACAGATGTCCACGGATAAAGAGATAGCAAAGACATTTTGATACTGCTCTGTGCTTTTTTACAGATGCTCAGAGGTCCACAAATAAAACTGTGGATTAAATTTTTTAAAAGTCAATATCAGAAATTTAACATTAAGAAATGAATTTAGAAAAAGAATACATGCATCTTCTTTGATACTTAAATTTTCCCATTAATGAAAATCGGTCACATCACTCATCAACAAGGATCAGAGGTCAGTGCTGTTGTTGAGAGGCGTTTATCATTTCATCTGAGCTGGAGAACATCAGTATACATATGCAGGTATTTAACATGTTTGAAAAGTATCACAAGGAAGGACGGGCAAAGAAGGAGTGGACTAATGAATTTCTTATGATGAGTAACTACCCCTTCATTCAGCTGCAGGTATTGTGCGCTGTTTCCATGTTAGCATTTATTGTGATGTTGAGGACAAACAAACCACTTCTCTGCAATCGTTAAGCTGAGTTTCCTACTGATTGATGTGTGGAATCAATTGCTCCCCATCGCATCCATGTCAGTCTATTACCACACTGCCTGGTAAATGATAGGCTGTTCTCTACAAGATTATAGAGCTCTGTCACAAAGCAACAAAGACTTGCTTCCCTGTGTCTGACCTGGTCTGCTATAATTGAGAATAGCTTCATATTTACACTGTAGGTAAACGGGGGGGGGATTACAATGTTGATGGAAGGATGTCTTCATTATATTTTAAAAAGTGTTTTTTATGCTGTAATGCTATGAATTATTAATATGATTGACTGAATAAAAATTGTGTTTTTATTGCTGTGAGCCGGAAAAGCATATGCATGCATTCACAATCTTACCTTCAAGAGTTTTAGTTTGCTGGAAACTTGTTAAACTCACATGAATTTGAAACAGTTTTCAAAGAGATTGTAATATTTGCCTTAATGTTACAAAAAAAATCAACTTTAGAAGTCAGGATTACATTCAAGGCATATCTCTGATTAGAATTTGAGTCTGTGCTTTCCAATGTAAGCATATTTTGAAGTCATCAAAACAACAGGTGTTTTATCCTCGAAATACCCCTCTGTGTAACTGTCCTTTTTCTGTCATGTGAATACACCACAGCTCTCTTACTGCCAAGCTGACTACCATCCAACCCAGTAAGTGCCAGCAGCATTGCAACTCATTTAGTTTGTGGCCCAGAGATGCACCACACAGCCCTGATCCTGATTACACATGATCAAAGATGAGTTCTTCAACAATTTGATTATATATTTGAGCTTGAATAGAATGGACACACACGCCTGTGTTCCTCTGAAATGACTAATTGAATAAAGTTTTAGAATGGTTTTATACAACAATTGGCATTTTCTTCAGGTTGACCTCAATCATTGGAGTAGGACTACAGTATGTGCTGAATTTAATTACCTACAGTGAAATTTGATTATCAGAAAATATGGTGCACATCAAGTGATTCCCTGCCCTAAGTAATATTATTCTGTATAGTTAGAGTTGGAAAAAGATGACATGGGAACTTCAGTCAAGACAAAAGGCATGAGCTAATGAGACTGGTTAGTGATTCAAATTTATGGAAATTTTATTAATTACAGACACCTATCTTTCATCTGTACCATTTGGTGGTGAAGTAATTAAAACCAACAATGACAGTCCCAGCAGTGGAAAAGGCAAACAAGATCAAAGAAAACAGAGCAGTCAGGAGAAAGTCCCGTGTAAAGTGAACCGGGCTTGGCTGTGGGCAACAGGGCCTCATTAAAGTCAGACTGTGTTGATCATCAATTAACCTGCTTTGTTTGGCTTCTGATTTTAAACTTGCATAACACCACTTTTCCTCTGCTTTTCAGTCATTAAGGATTGTGCATAATGTTTGGTTGGAGGTGCCCAAGACACATCATAAGTGTATCCTGGAGGGACAACTTTTCGTTGGTTGATTCAAAAGGAGTATTAATTCAGTGGAGTTAACTGACCTTAGTACATAATGCATAATGTAATTTTTACCTAAAAACGTCTTTAGGCTTGCATCATCAATACCACATATTCTGCAAATTGTATTATTCTGTGCAACAAATGTGTAAATTGGAGGAAAATTAAAGCTATTTGCTTTTACAACAAGATTATGTAACAGCTGATTTGATTCCTTGTATGTAATGGTGGACATTATTTCAGATTGATAATCGTGAATGTTCAGCAAACCTTTAATTTGTCTAAGATAATTTAATTCTTGGCATTGTTCTTATATTCGCTGCATAAACTGTTTTTTGCAACATCAAAGTGTACAAAAGTTATCACCATCACATTTTCTTTTGCACTGCTGTTTCAATATGACATGTTTTCAGTGAAGGTATGTCAAATCATGATTTTAAACCTCATGATGGAAGATCCTTATGTGTTGAAGTATGTAAAACAGGTCAAATATATGTTTAAAAATATGACTTTTCTTAACTGAGCACTGAAATTTCAGCGAGGGTTTGACAGTGTTCAAATCAACCACTGATCACAACATGTTGTTTAATAGACTCAAACTCTTAAGTGAAGATTACCACTCAAAGCACCCCATCCGCTATATGGACAACAAATGAACGGTCAGTCTTAACTTTTATTATGAGCAGTGGAGGTCATATTTAAAATGAGAGATTAGCCGCTCATCACAATATTGGTGGATTATCAACTACCTGCAATGAAAGCAACCCCTGGCTCTGGGTCGATAAGAGTTTGACTGCATTTCGAATTAATTTTCCTCAGCTTAGAGAGCCGGACTCCTATCTTGTTATTGATCACAGCATTAATCCATAACCAAGCTCATCCTTTCCCCATGGAACGAGTAGGAAAAAAAAAAGATCAGTGTGGAGGACTCTTGACTCCGTATAAAAACTGGAACAGACTTAGAAGTGATTAAAGTTCATTATTTAAGAATATGTTCCCAGACTATTGTTTCACATGTCAGTTCAGCTTGTATTGATCCATATGTGTTTATTGTTCTTTTTACATTTTATTTTACCAACATTTCTTTTGATCTGTATTCCTTTGGTCTGGGTTGTGTTTATACATGACGATTGATTGATTTCCTCGACAGCAGGAACACTTCACACCTCAGTTGCTTTCTCTGTTTGTCTTTTCCAACAGAGGGACCTCCACTGTGGATGAAATTTAGCCCCGACCTCTGACCTTTGGGTTCACCGTTTGTCTCCAGTCCAGTGACCACAAACAACTCCTGGATTGCTGTAAATGTCAGTGCAGCGGCGTCTCCGCCCTCTCCCCTGTGAACCATAGGGCTGCACTCAACCTGCACTAATAGGACACTTTCATGAGAGCTCTATTATCAGTTATGCTGTATTTGATATAACAGATTTCCTCCTTATGATGCCTCTATAAACTAAACGACTGTCATCAAATACCAGCATGAGGGTAGTCATAGTAGTCATTTGCACTTTTTTGAAAATTCTTCTATTCAGCTTTTCAAACTTTCAGTGTGGTAGAACCCAGTTTAAGGTGCTTTATATATTCCAAAAATATGAATTATTTTAATCATTTATATTTTACTTTGGGGAATTTAGATGCAGAGTTTAAATAACAAAATGCTGCCTAAAGAGTACAGGATGAGCTGCTGGAAGTGATCCATTTAGCACACAAAGCAGCTGGTACCATCTATCATAAGGCTCAGTTATAATAGATTGTAATTCATGTTCTGAAGACATTGGTTGTAATGCGTCCCATTTTGAAGCACTTTGGCTCACCCTTCCCCCCACCCATAAACACACACACTCCCTTTCTCTCCTCTCCGGGCCTCCCGAGGTTGGTGTCTCTGCGTTAGGACTCTATTGTTGCCTACTGCTGGATAATGCCCTTATTAATTGTACCTCTTTGTAAGGTGTCAGCTGTAGCCTCAGA
The DNA here is from genome assembly GCF_021292245.1 of Micropterus dolomieu. Classification (NCBI taxonomy): domain Eukaryota; kingdom Metazoa; phylum Chordata; class Actinopteri; order Centrarchiformes; family Centrarchidae; genus Micropterus; species Micropterus dolomieu. The sequence goes on along the minus strand of NC_060171.1, from coordinate 17,813,769 downwards.
TTGAGATGGATGGATCTCTGGAGTCTGCTCCCTGGCCCTCCACAGACGCTCTATCTCTGCACAGCACACAAATGCAACAGTGAGTGCTGCCACACTATGACTAAAAGCTGAAATAAACCAGGCATTTTTAATTATTCCACCCAAAAAACAAATGAAAACAAAAAAAGAAATGTTTCCAAACTGAAAAGGCCTAGTTCTGTCATTGTTAAGGTGAGCTATGTGATGTGTTTTAATTATCTGAATATCTAAGCGACAAATCCATAGCAGTGATGAAATATCTTATTTTATTGATTATTTTAGTGTGTTGCAGAAATACTAGTTAATTAGGTGGATTGAAGCCTCCGCGAGATCAACAGCATTAACATCAAATCCTTTCCCTCTCATTAAAGGAAACAGTCAATTAAATTAATGCATATTAATCCCCACTGATGCTCATTTTAGCTTTAAAAAAGCATGGCAGTGTGGACTTTAGATTCATCCATTTAAAAAAAAAACAGGTTTGATCTCTTTCTGCATCAACATTACACAATATGTACATTTTGATAGCATCTTCCATAATCTTTAGATTCATTAACTGAATTGCAGGGAAGGACTTTACCTATAGACATGATGACCATTTATTATTTGTGTTTATTTATTAATGTTCGTTGTTTTTGATTAGGACCAGATGATAATGCCAATAATACAGTTTATCATCTTGTAGTGTAATTGTATGGATAGTGTTATTCTCTAACTATTTTGGTTCACAGTTCCTGTGTTTAAATAAATGATAAGTAAACTGGGAACTTTCACGTTTTTTAAATTATAGAATTTATTACATTTGATTTAATGGGAAGAACAAGTTTAACTTTAAAATGTGATTTTGAAGCTGTGTATTATTATTATTATTATTATTATTAATAATCATCATCATCATCATCATCATCATCATCATCATCACCACAATATTAATTTTGTCCAAGTCATCTCCTTCTAGCATCATTTCCAGTGATATTGAGTGGCTTCTTTTTTAGCTTGAATGTTCCCTGCTGTCTCTTAACATGTCCTTATCAATGTCAGTGGATGCCACTTTTGCTGACCCAATCATTGTGATCACACAGGTAACCAGGGTTGTCTTAGTTAATAATGAGCTGATCTGAAGCCCCTCTGACAATATGTATTGTAATAATTTCCCAGAACAAACCAGCTTATAGCAACATTTTCACAGAAAGGATCTTGCAGGAGCTTTGATGTATTTCTTATCACTTCTACTCATTTTTAAAGATAAGGGGGAAAAAATGCTATTTGTCTTGATTCAGTTTCTCACTTTGTATAATCTCACAGGAGTCCAGGGATTATTCTAGTTTCAATCTAGTGATCGCTTTTTAAGTTTCAAACTGTCCTAATGCAGAAGAACTAGACATCTTCCTTTTTCCTGTCACTACTGTTAGCTATGTACTCCTGGGCAAGGTGATTCAAGCAAAACACAGCTCCAATGAAGTTGTCTTTATGTTATCCTATTCCTGAGCAAGTCTTCATTATTAATGTTCCAAAACTACAGTGGAAATTCCAGTTGATTAAAGTAAATTAAAGTTGAGAAATTGCGCTTTATGGTGATATTTTGACATATTTCTTTTATTATATCCACATGTTTGAGAAGTTGACAGAAAAAAATCCCCTTCTAATGTCCCCTACATGTCCTTCTTAGAATTAACAAATTCCATAACATATAATTCTTGTAAAGCTCTTTATCCACAGTTCTTCTCCGAAACAAGGCGGTAGCTGCACAGGCAGGAGACTGAAGTAGGAGACAGGAGAAAGAAGAAGAAGGGAAAAAAAGCACAGGCCAGAAAATGGAGATCCATTCCCCTCAGATCCCATTTAGAGAGGCCCTGCACATTTTTAAAGTGTCAATTGTTTTTGTCTCTTGAAGTGTAGATGGAATGTTTGAATTCCAGTATTAGCTGTAGTGCCTGCTGAGTTAAATTATGGTCCCTGGGCTGTGGGGTGGGAGTAATCAATAAGAATACACGAGGCACTGTGTAATGTGTCTGCTCCTAGCAGCAGGGACACTGTCCCCCTTACCCTGTCCCCCAGCAGGTTAGATAAATATGATACTGAAACAGGGCACACTGGATTATATGATATCAATGTAGAATCAGGGAAGTGCTATTACGCTCCCCTAGCCCACTGTGAGTACTATTGACAAGGTTGGCTTTGAACATGGTAGTGTATTGCTCTCTCTCGCTCTCGCTCTCTCTCTCTCCTCTCTTTTTTCCTCTTTCTCTCTTTTTCTCTCTGCATAATGTGAAGAACCACGGGAGGAAAAAGGGATCTATATTTCACTTAGCTTTGATTAAAATGTCTATTTTATGCCATTGCCTTGAAGTTGTGTTTATTGTACTGACAAGTTAATCTGTGAAGAGCATGCTGTGATCATAATTTCTACATTTACAGATATATTTATCTATATTTTTGCATAAAGAGTCAATAACATAATGTCTAATCAATATACAATTGATTGGATTTTTAACGCTCTGTGACATAGTGCTCATAACATTTTCATGTTGATAACTGGACATATTCTCTTTTTCATGTTGACCCTGTCAAATGTCCAGCCAATTAACTAGTGGGCCCATGTTGTTGTTTGGCTGCTTATTAGTTGCTCATACTGTAACCGTGATATCAATGATGTACTCAGACTATTGATCAGTGCTCCCTTGTCAGTGGTGAAAGGATCAAACCTGGCATGTCTTAAGAGGCCATTATCAGTGTCCACTTCAGATAACCTGCTAGAACCTGATACAGCCCTTTTCACAGGTCGCAACCTCTCTGCCCTCTCCAGCCATCTAACCGGCCCCCTGCCCCCCTCCGCCCCAAATCATCATTATCATTCTTGTGTTAAATGACACACAGGTCAAGGAAACTGCACCATGTTGATGTGTCATATGTGAATAATCTATGTTGCTGCAAGATATCTCCTGCAAAATGTCATGCTTCCGGTTTATCAAGTAGAACATCAGCAAATGTGTTGTGACAGTGTAGTAAAGGCAGTTTAGGATGCTGCACTTTCTTCTAATTAAACTTAATATACTGTAGATGTATTTGAATACATACATTTCATACACAGGGTATTTTTTTTAAAACATGTCAGCTACTAAATATCACTGAAGTTTTGTTTCCGGGGAGAGAAAAAAAAACATTTTTTTCCCAATTTTCTCACTTAAAGGTTAGCAGCAACCCCCCAATCTTCATTTGTACACTTCATTTAGACATTCAGGCATTCCTTTATTTCAATTAAAACCCTAACAAGTGTGCCAAGGTCAGGGTTTGATGCACTGTTACACTTTCCAAAGTGAATTTTGCATTCTGAGAGGAATCTAGATATTAAAGCATTTTGGGGGGGGGGGTCAGGTATTATTGACATCGTGGTTGCATTCACACAAAAGATTTGGCAGAAGCTAATTTGCATAAGGTCAGAGTCAAGCTCCTGATGGAAGTTGTGCAGCATCCCTGTCTCTTAGCAACACTCCTTCTCTCTTGGTGTCTGTGTTGAATTGACTGGTCCTTGGCACTCATCTTTCGCCAAGAAAATTCATAATGAAATGCCACCCGAAAACCTACATCTATCACACTCCTCACTTCCCTCTTGCGTAGCAATACTTTTTTTTTTTTACACAGAAATGAATAAATCAGTGCATTGTTTAATGGCACAGCGGAGGAAAATGTCACCGTGTATGTGTTCGCTCTCGCTCAGATTTTTATCGACTTTGGTTTTAGGGTGGGATAAACATGTTTATTAAGAATTGTGCCAAGATTAGAGGCAAATTAGCAGGTAATTGGAGACACCTGCAAAACAAAGGGGAGGATGGAGAAGTGGTAGTGTGGAGAGTGATAAAGGAAAAGATTGGGCTTCTGGGCTGGCCTCCACCCATGCATTGGTGGAGGAGGCATTCAAAAAGAGGGGATTTGGTATGTTGAGAAAATGACTTTTGTCCTCTTCCATGGTGACAGGATCCAGATGCTGCCAAGAGATGTTAATAGAGGGTCACATTTTGGACAATAGTATCCATCATTGCTTTCACAACTGCCTCAATCCTCCAAACTGAAGCTTTCTCTGTTTAAAAGAAGAGATGTGCTCCAATTACTGTTTTTTGGCAAAGGCAGCCAGCCATAAACTATACTGTAATTACTTCTGCTGATGATTTCTATCACCTTGGTCACATGTGGTCTTTGCCCAGCACATTTAAACATTTCTGAGAAAGGTCAAAGCCATACACATTTATCGCCCACTCCTTTACATCCTCCACGTCCTTTTGCGTCGCGCAGGTCTTCTTTTTCTTCTTCCTCTATGTCGTCAACAACATCCAAGTCATGACAGGTGCTGGGCGGACATTAAACCTGCTGTTTTCTATTTCCAATGTGCACCGCGTTTCACGACTCATTTCCAGGCAGAATCTGGCTCTGAGGAAGTCTGCCTGAGGAAATGTCTCTGTGCACTGGGAATTATTTCAGCTCTCCCTGCTCTTGTACCCAGATACACGTGCACGCTTAAACGGGCTCGTGACACTGCAATAGCCTACTGAGAACTAAGCAATGAATAATAATACCCTATTATAGTGTTATTATTATTATTATTATTATTATTATTGTTGTTGTTATTATTATTATTGTTGTTGTTGTTGTTGTTGTTGTTAAAAGAAGTAGCAGTATTGAATTATAGCCCTATGTATAGTAGCCTAAAATAAAAATATTTTAAAATGTAAACTGGTTGGGTCTGGCTAAGATCTGTTAGATTCAGGTTGCAGACTTTATTATTTTATTTACTATTATTATTTATTATTTATGTGCTGTCCACACGAGGTGTTTCTAAACTGTGACACCTCCGGATTTAGACTGACCACAGAACAACTGAAAAGAAGGACAGAGAGGTGCTGATTAATCTACATATTTCGTTTTGACTTCATGTAGCTCAAATATATATTTTTTTTCATATTTGGATTATTGTCACAGCAGACCTACCTATTTGACTCTTGAATTATTTCATGATCCACTGCGATAAATGGACGGAATGCCCTTTAAACACTGTCTCTCAGTCTATAAATCGGTGTATGTATTTTTTTGTGGTATTTCTCGCTATGTCGGCCATAAAACACATAAGACACGGGACTTTTGCAAGCTCTCTGTATTATATAGACTTTGCCCCTCTGTATCCGACAGCATCAGTCTGAAGGAAAAGGGTTTCTCCTCTCCTCATTCCCCACTCCACTGTTTTCCGCTGCCAGAGGTCGTCCACTTCTGTCGCGCGGCTTTAGTGACTTCAACACAACCAAACGACTCATTGTAACCCTTTAATAGCGACTTAATTTGCCCCCTCCGGTTCATACAAAGCTGTGTAAAATTGTACCAACATAAATTGTTGTAAATAATACACCTTTTGTGAAGCTTTTTCATTGGCGCATGTGTGCGTGAGAGAGATAGAGGGAGAGGGAAAGCACCTTGCTCTATCCATCCTGTCCATCTCGGTATCATGGACACACCAAGTAGGTCTAATTTCTGAGACATTCGGTTGGGATATGTCTCAATTGGGACTGAGATCAGAGGCTGTGATTGTCTATTGGTTTAGATTGGGTAGCTCAGTGCAATTCTGGGAACTTTTATTGCAATCCACAGATTGTAATGATGGAGAGCCCTCGATGTGGCAGCACTGATTACATCGGCCAGTCTCTGTGTCTACCTTTCATCTCAGGTATTTATTCGTTCTGCGCGAGCCACAAATAGCTACTGCTTCCATACGTCTTTGTCCATTGTTCATATAAGGACAGTCTCTTCATTACAGGCAGTAAGATTAACAGTCTGACAGTTTCATTCCACACATTTATTCATTCGTTTATTGATCTTACTGCATAAGTAGAAGGCAAAGTTGGCGTTAAAACATGGCCAGATGTTTACATTATGCGCTAAAATGCATTTCTCATTTTCTGCTGGCTGTTGCAGAGCTTTGTAATGAGATATAAACCAAGCACACTTTTTTTGGAGTGGAAGTAAAAAAAAAAAAAATGAAAGCAGGAGGCTCCTCCTCACCCATCACTAGCCTACATGATGTTTCCATGCACAGTTACCAGTGGTGGATGAAGTATTCAGATTCATTAGTGAAAGTAACAATACTGCAATATAAAAGTAGGCCTACAAGTCCTGCATTGAAAGTGGCACTGAAGTAGGCATACCTGTTATTAGCCAAATGTAATTTAAGTATCAAAGTAGAAAAAAAAACGTGAATGTTATATTATTACAGGCTGTGTGATATTGTTTGATTATTATTACTGATTCTGTGTAAGTGAAGTGGAGCTCATTTAAATTATTTCATAAACTGTTGGGTAGTTTAATCTATAACAGTACATCATGTATTATAAGACATCATATATGTTTTGGATGTAAATTCTTAATCAGTGAAGTAACCCGCGAGTATTGCTGACAAGAAATGCAGTGGAGTAAAAAGTACAATATTTCCCCCTGAAATGTATAGTGGAGTACTAGTATAAAGTACTATGATTGCACTTAACCACAGTTGAGTAAATGTAGGCCTACTTAGTTCCATTCACCACTGTTTTATACAGTCAAAGCCACACACTGTAATCATTACATTGTTGAACATTACTATGTGTATGTAAACTGTGTTTCTGTGAAAGCTAGTTCGTGTTTTCTTAGATATAAATGATGGATTCCTAATGGCACACATCCAGAGCAACTTGTCAGTATTTAGATCCTTTAAGTAAAAGTAGCAGCATTTTCATGTTGTAGTACAATGCAGCATATTATATATTGTTAAATAAATGTAATGGAATAAAAGATAAACTAGCACATACTGAAATTCAATCCTCAAGTAAAATATAATTGCACTTTAATACAGTACTTGAGTCAGTGTACTTAGTTTCTTTCCGCCACTGCAGCTGACAATAAATCACTCTCATCTGTCTGCAGGTTGTGATCACTATCAGCATGTGATTTCCAGCATGTTCTTATGAGAACCATCTCTGTGACATATGGAGATGCTTCCTCCCACAGCCACACCTGACTGATCCTCTCTTCTCGCTGCACAGATGATATCACACAGCTAACTGCGACAAGATTCCCAAATGGCTCTCCTTTACAGTGGAACATGTCTTCTGACCATGTCACCCAGCTAAACCCAAATATTGTGCATTGCTGTTAAAGAGAGGTCAGGCAACTTGTGAGTCTATTTCAGGTTGTGTTCTCTAATTAAGTATTCATGAAGCAGCAGTGGCAGCAAAGTATAGATTTACACGACACTGGCGGTTACGACGGCACCCCCCTCCCCCTTCCCCATGTGTAATACTCGGCTTTCCCCCGGCAGACAGGCCATCATTCCTAGTGTACTCCAGCAATGATATCAAAAAGGTTTTTTGGTCAAGCCAAAGAAAGGTCACTCTAATAATACACAAGGTCAGTGGTGGGAGCCAGTGAGTCTCCCAGTCATTATTCATTTGTTCACAGAGTTAATGACAGTTGCAGGGGGACGAGAACTTGGAGCCAGTAGCCATGTGATGTCACCAACACATGCCAAGGGATTAGGAGGGCAGGCAGGGGACAAGAAGTGTGGATTATACAGGGGAGGAAAAACAACAACCTTTACTGCTCCGTCACCCAACTCTTCATGTCTACTGCTGGAATTATGACAAACACTTGGCCATTTCACCAAATTATGACAAGTGGCTGACAGTGAAGGAGACAACATAGCCAGATAAAAGGAATAATTGAATTTTTTTTTTCATGTCCATCATGTCCAACTTGAATGTTCTTTTGGGAGATATTTAACGTATTAAACGCCCTCAGTTTGATGAGAGAGGACATGTTTTTTAAACCAAACACCATTGTTTATTAACAGTCTTTGGGTAATGAAATATTGTGGATGCTTTTATGGTGGATCGTAATCTGGTAATTTCAGTTTCAATCAATTTACTTCCCTTTCACAAATGACAGTATTTCATAGTCACCACATTGTAAACGAGGCCGTAGTTAAGCAGAGCAACAACGCTGGCAAAAAACTGGAGCCCGTGGCTTTCACACAGAGAGAATGAACAATGAACACACCTTATTCAGTCATTGGGCAGGCAGCGCACAATGAACAATGAACCCCTCCCTCCTGTCTAGCACCATGTCTGATAATGACCACATCCACCACCGCTGATAGCGTTCTTCTTTTTATGACCTACATGAGCATAAATACGGCTCAGATAAAACATTTCAGGAAGGATATTGAGAATATGATCAGCTGTGCAGCAACAGAAACCGTGTTTTTGTATGTTATAATTTCATGTTATATGAAAAAAAAGCCACATGTTGCATATGTACCTGCTGGTCATTTGACGTGGAACGATGTGGTTTTGCTTTCAGCATATATGTTGTTTTGTCTAAACACTATTTAGTCAAACTCTTTGTTGCAACTGTTAAAGTACTGCACTCCTTTGGCGTTGCTCTCTTGTTACATCTGTTTAATAATAAGAAAGGAAATAATATGCATTTTGACAAATTGTGCTGCAGAAAATCCACCATTTTGGCCTTTGTCTGAGCACCTAACATGTAGATTCCCTGTTTGAGCATAAGGTCAGAGTATAAATACGAACTGTGTTTTGCATTACTTTCAGATGAGTGAAGCTGTCAGACCAATAATATGAGCTTTCAGTCCTACTTTCTGCCACTTATCCCCCATTCTAGGACCAAGGGGTCATGTGAAAATTGAAAGTGACAGTCAAACCAGCATGTTGAACAGGCTGATTGGACTTAGCTGTCATGGCCCAGATCAGAGCACTCTTCTAACACCAGGCCTATCAGAGGTCTTCCTGTTGAAGCCACTGGATCCCAACACAGGACCATCTTATACGAAAAATAAAATCCTGACAAGGAAAACAAAATATTATTAACCCATATCAGTCACTGGAAACACTGAGTCTGAACAACCACACAAATGCTAGATTATATAAGAGATTAGATCTGCAGAGATTGGCGGAATGATCAACAAATGTAACAACAACAAAAACAAAGTTTTAGCAAGTTGTCTGTAAAAACTTGAGGAATACTAATAGGAAACAGCAAAAACAAAAGCTGCAGAGTTCACTAAAGGGCTTTTTTCTCAGACAGGATTCAGCTATCATATCCACTTTCAGATGAATGAAGTCCACTGGTTTTCCTTTGTGGTCGTTTGAATGAAAATGTTTGTATCACCTGTTTTGCGGATGATTTAATGAGCACATGATGCTGTCACATGAAAGGAATTTTACTTCATTGAAAGCATTCCCTGTCAATTTATATTTTGTTTCATATGCAGCATTGCACGAAGCTCCGTCAAAAGCAATCAGCTCGCCGTCATCCATTCAGATGATAATAAATCACGTCATTATCACTTTTACTTGGGTCCATCTTTGAAACAGAGGGAGAATAAAATATTTTTGTCAGGTGGAAGAATAACTTATCATCCTTTTATGTCCTGCTGAGAACCCTTGAAAATAATAATACACCACAGCAGAAGCACATGAACAACTGAAAGGCACCAAGTGTTATAAATCTGATGGGATTTGCATATTTTGCCACCCTAGCAAGAAGCAGGCAAAAGAAATCACATGGCATATGAAAAAAGAAGTGGTTACAAAACACACTCAGAAGTTAGGGTTCACATCAAGAAGGATATGTTTCTCCAGAAGTCACTTGTGATTGAAAACATGAGGATTTCAAGGTAAAAGCTTCTTGAAGAAAATATTTTTTTATTCTTGTATCTTAAAGACACAAAGTCAAGATTATTAATCATATAATCAGTCATTATGCGCTTATTTGACCTTTGTTTTAGTTTTTTTAGTTTTGAGTTCTTCTCTCTTATTTCAACTGAAACCCTGGCTGTCAGATAATGTTAGACCTTTTTTAGGGAGCACTGTCAGACAACTTAGGAATCAAAGTGTCAAATCTTGTGTCTCCTGCTGTGGGAGTTTCTAGAGCTGGATAAGGATGAGGTTGTTATGTGTTTAAAGAAAAAGTTGTCGATCTAAGTTAGCCAGTTTATTGACGTGAACCATACTGGTAATTACAATGTTGTTGCTGTATATCATGTAGAGGAGGAAGCCAGAAAGACTGACTAGAATAATTTTAGTTCAGGATTTTCCTGAATTTGTCCCAAAACAAAGGTTTTAAAAAAAGATTTCCTAGACTGTCATGACAAGCCTTACGTGGAAAATATAACAATATAAAATGTCTATTTCCCAACATCCTTAACATGGAAAAATCCAAACTTAAAGGAGACTTCACACTGTTTGTTTTATCCAGAGCTGTGACTGACTGAAACAACATACTACAACTGCCTACTGGGCCATTTTGCTTTGCAGCAGACTGTGTCATCTACATCTTTTGTGTGTGTGTGTGTGTGTGTGTGTGTGTGTGAGAAAGAGAGAGAGAGAGAGAGGTAGATAGAGAGAGACACATAGTGCTACATGTACTGGGGTTATGTGAAAAGATAAATTTGTGTTGTTTTAAGTTAAAATCAGTAACCTTTTTCATATAGTTTTCTTTAATGGAATTTAACTTGCAACATGTAGCTGCCACCTCTGATTTTATCCTCAAAGAAAATTGTGGATATCCGACTTTCTTGGTTTCATAGTTCATTGCTTCATTCTTGGTCATTGTCTTGACATTACTGTGCCTCCACCATTTCCTTTAGACAGCATAAGTCAACAAATAAATAGAAAATACTCATAGTCACTTGGTTAATAACCTGCTGAGAACTTATCCATGCCTGCCTTTCCCTCTACTGTTCAACTTTAACACTTGAAACTTGTTCATGTGTAATAAAACAACATCACAATCAATGGAATCGCCTGAAAACTATGTAGGAAAATATAGTAGTTTGTTCCTTCAGATAAAACCCAGAAGAAACAAAGGGATCATCAGAAAATATCCCCCTAGCTACAGCAAGACATCATGTTTTGCCCAGGTATCAGAAGACAATAAAACATTTCTCAAAACCACAGCAAAGTAACAGTTGTAATGGTGAGTTACGTACTGAAAATAATTACTAACAAAGTGTATAACGGTCTTAATTGAATTCCTTCTTTCCTTGTGCATAAACAGTGCCAGAATTATTCACAAGGGTTCTACGTTGAAAAGGGGGTCCACGTTTTAGCTATAAAGGTTCTTCAATAGCAACAAACTGAATCCATCAGAGTCATGAAACACTTCAGAGTTGTTTTCTTTCTTTTGACACACACAGCAAATTAGAGGAGGGTGTAGAGCAGGTTTTGTACATTGAATTTCCTCACACACACACACAGACATTAGAGACACTGTTGCTTTAATTGTGTGATACATGTTTTAATGTAAGAACAAAAACTTGGGCTCTCCTCATTCCTCTGAAGGATCAGGTAAAAGGCTTGTCTCCTGCCTTCCAAAAAAGCACTCGTCCATCCCAACATCAGAATTCTCCAACCCATGTTCTCCTTTTTTTTTCTCCTGCTTCCACTGATCTGAGCTTGAAATGCGAAGACAGCAAAGCACTAAGCCTTCAAACGTGTGATTTTTTCAAAAGATCTCTAGAAGCAATCTCTGCCTGACTGACCCCTGACAGCTGCAGATCTCTTTATTTCTCTCTCTGCTGGCACTTCATTTGGTAGGAAAGCTCTCAGATTCACACCTCTATCAGGCGGCACAAGTGTTTATTATGTGCATACACACAGAATATCCCTTATAGTGCACGCCTCAAAGGCACGCAGTGTACAGTCTTTTAACAAACACCCTGGAAATTCTGACAAAAACCCCCCAAAACATGTTACAGTCATTTTTGTAGCTTTTTATTCTCTTTTTTTCTCATATTTATTTCACTAAAATCTTTAACATCCTATTTCTTGCTAAACTAAAAGGGATTAATATTGTAATATTCTATAATATTCTTTCCAGAGCAATTTAGTCAAGAAACCCATTGTGGTCCATAAAATCTGTTTCCTTAATTCCAGCAATGAACCTGAACTATATCCTTTAGCTTATCTGCTCCTCAGTGCAGACACATCAGGTAAAACAGTTTGACTTTCCCACTCATGTTTGCATTTCTTCTTCTTTCTTTCTTTCTTTTTTCTTTTTTTAAAATCTGAAGTTATTTCAGTCAAAACCATACGATTTGACACTTTTAATCACTACAATTCCAGAAACAAAACCTGATAGTGGTGTCCAAAAGAAAACAAAAATCTAAATTGGCATCACTTTATGATAATATGGATAAAAACAGATTAGCTGCAACAATACATACATACTGTAACTAGCAGTTACATTTAAATACATGCTCCCATTTTGTAAGATTATAAATATCCACACCACAACAAAATTACCTTGACAATAGCATGTGTTCTTATGTGCAGCTTGTCTTGGCTTTTTATTATGGCAGCTTTTTCCTCCATCACTCAGAGTGCAGGGTTTGCTGTTGCCTCCCTCTCTGGAAATGAGACTGCAGGCTCTATCATTAGATCGGATGGCAAGTCTTTATGCAAAGTGTTTTGCATAATTACATACCAAAGCCAGAATAGCCACCCTCAAATTTTATGGGTCACAAAGCATCAACAATTGCTGCATTATTGTCCACCAAAGTCCAGCCTCAGCAATGACAAGGGAGGAGAAAAAAAGAAGAAGAAGAGAGAGAAAGAAAGCTCGTCTGCCTAATCTAAGCTTGGGAGATTGAATTTTCATTCCAATAAAAAGTAAAGAAGCTTATTGCCAAACTGACAACTTGTTTACATATAGTTGTAAAAGTTCAGAGGACTGGCCAAGGCTTCAGGGAGCTTGATCACTAAGTCCACAACATGTGAGCATTTTGAAATGGCTCCAGTTAAGTCCTTCATATTCCTAACCTTATGTGCAGAAGTTATATTTAGAAAAAGGACATTTAAGAAAAAACAGACAATGAAGAAGTTCATTTTATTTCATTTCAAAAAGTATTTATGTAGTGACAAATACCCAATAGTAGAAGTCTAGTGAAATTATAGTAGAAGGGGTGTGTATATGTAATGGCTAGTAATTATAGCCTAGCTAATATTGTTAATTATTATTAAATCATTTTAGTCATTAAGATGGAGCCTGCATGAGGACATTCGTTTTAGCATCCTTCAGTTCAGGAAAATCTACTATCACAATGCTTAACTGAAGCAGTTTAGAGCAGTCTGAAGCTTTAATTTACAATAAATATTGCTGTAGTAAAAAATACAAAAATAATAATCCGCTGAAATAAAATAATCCGATTATGTTAATTGCATTACAACATTTGAAGTCTATAGAAGAGTAAAACATGCAATAAAAAGCGAATTAAAAACGAAAAATATATCAGAATAATCTTGTTTTTTATTTTCAGCAATCCAGAATGAAATTATTATTGCAGGAGAGGGATTAATATCAGCACTAGGAATTAATAATAACATCGTAATGATTTTACATTTTATTTGGTCAGCGAATATCCGTCCTTAACAGGCCGTTGGCATTTAAACCCCCAACAGAGAGGCCAGGGTCACAGATGAAAACTGAAACAAGATTTCCTTATAAAGCAAAGTGAAGTGAATTAGAAGAAACTGGTGACAGCATGCTTTTAGTTTTACAATGTGAAGAAAGCCGCGACAATACGGAAACTCAGTGGGCAAAAAGTTCAGATTGGTCAATGGTTTTGAGAAAATACTCTTTTCATTGACGATTTAAAGAGTCTGATGGTCTTAAAAACCGATCTAGTTGACGGACAAAATAATATTCGATACTTGAGACACAGCCTTATGGGACGGATCAGATTGTTATCACAAAATATTTGTCAAGAGCCATCTTGTTTTGTTTTAAAATTGAAATATCACCAATAATGACGGCTGCGGAGACTGCACCTATGAGGTCTTTAATCTTCACTGCGCTTTGTCACAGTGTTTGTGTTAATTTTTTGTTTGTCTGTTATTGTGTTCTACCAAAACACCACCTTCATTTAATCAAACATCAAATAAGTGACAGAATAAGAGATTTGCTTCCAATATGTCTTTGTACAATGTCATTGAAATTGTCAATAAAACAATGTAATTCCCAGCTCAAACTGTGTCACAATAGTACCGAGCAGCTATTGCCTGTTTCTAATATTTTTTAAAATATTTTTTGATTGAACCATCTCGCAGGAAAGGGGGGAGGTGGGGGGGGGGGGGGGGGGGGGGGGGGGGGGGGTGTCTAGTTAGACACGTAACACATAATAGACAGTCGGAGCGCCTGAGCACAGCTGAGGTTAAACGTGCAGAATAGCGCCATCTCGCTGTTGTGGCCAGATATGCCTTCAATTTTCTTTTTTCCCCTTCTGCTGAGACCCTCCATGAAGATTTGTCCTCTCATAAGGTTGACCGATTTCGGTGTGCGTAGCCAGCTATGACAACAGCCTGCATGCTGCTGTCTTTTGGCGGCCACCAGTTATATGTGTTATCGCTGTTCATTAGTGCAGGGGGTCCCGGAGCGGGTCCCGGGACTTGCGGGGGTCAGTGAGCGAGAGGGTGGGTGGGTGGGGTGTAGCTCATCCTCGGCAACTTGAAAAGTCATTTCACTGTAATCTAATTCAACAAAATTATCACAGTCAAACACAGACACTGGTTCCCAAGCTGAGGTCCCGGGGCGCTCGTGGGTCATCGAGGAAGATAAATGGGGTCCTGAGAAATCACAGAAATAATTTAATTTCTTCTCGTGCGTCATGATTGGTTTGCAGTTGCACATTTACAGGATGTATAAATTTGGCCGATGTTGATCCTGGATTTCAGCTTCTCGGCTGTTATCTGCAGTGCATGGACAGTGTGTGTACAAAATCCCATCAAGCTGCGGAAAATGTCAGATGTGGCTGCCTGTGACAAAAGAAAATCTTATCAAGCGGCGATCCAGGGGCTGTAACGCGGATCTGCGCGCGGGGTGTTCTTGACATGAAAAGGTGTGGGAAGTCCATGAATTGGTAGCGAAAGAGCCCGAACCTTATGGCAAGAGTAGAGTTCTTCACACACTTATTGTCTTTATAACGCATTGTTAGGTTGGCTTTAACATGAGAGAGAGAGAAAAAAAAAAAAACAGTACTTTGTACTGAATATTATGGGGACGGTTTCTGCAACAACTGACACATTCTATAAATTTGGGGGATAATACAGAAAGAAGTCACAAAACCCAGCATCACTGGGGCTGTGGAGATTCCCTGCAAGCTAAAAGTGCATAGAAGAATAACTTCAGTAGAATAAATGTTTCCCCTTTATTCAAACATGTTCTAAGCCCTGCAACATTAACAATATTTATATATACAAATATATTTTTAATTTTTTCAAGCAAGGCTGATGTTGAAAGTAAATATCCAACTTCTACAGCAATTACGGCCTATAGGTCAAATAAACGCAACTAAATAATGCGTTAAAATCCGGCCAAGGACATACACAAGGAAATGTTTAACTGTATGCATGTCTTTGTATGTTTCCGTGTTTTCATACATCTGCTGTTCGCTCGAAGTTCCCAGTGAGATGCCCAATAAGCTCCGTTCTGCAGAAATGTCAGGCACAAACTCAGTGGTGTGCAGCAGTAAGCACTGAGGAGCGGAACAACATGTTACATGTTTGTAACCTACCTACACAAGTAAAAAAAAAATCAAACTCCACCAGACTCTGCTTTTGATGATAACACTAATGATGAAACTTGATTTTTTTAAGTGTGTGTGTGTGTGTGTGTGTGTGTGTGTGTGTGTGTGTGTGTGTGTGTGTGTGTGTCCTGGGGAAAAATCAGCATGAAATTGTACTTCAGGAGTTTTCCAATAATTTACAGGAAAGATTAGAATTAATATTATTTGTCTTTTCCTTCACATGTAGACGTGTAGGCTGTTGTTCATTGTGTTGGTGGGGGACATGGTGATAATGATGATGATAATAACGGTGACGATGATGGTGATGATGATGATGAAGACAGGACGAGAGATAACGCTCAGGGTGTGAGGTGTTAAAGCACCTTCAGTCTACCACCAGCATCGACCAGAATTACGCCAAATTAATTTTACAGTTTGAGGGAGCTTTGCCAGTGTTTGAAGTTTAGGCAAACACACACGCGCACGCGCGCGCACAGGAAGAGACACTCTCTGCCTCTCACGCACATACACACACAAGGTTCTCTAGAAAGAGGATTTACTGAGAAGAAGAAAAGGAAACCATCTCCATCAGCAGCGGGTGAGGGCAGAACCGTGCTCGGAGTGACACAAGCGGAGCATGGCAGGCCTGGCCGCCTAATTAATGAAAAACTGATTAAACATTTGAACAATTTATCCCGCATTTTAAATCCGCATAAGCTAATGTCCAGTGTCTTTAATATTACCATCACCACAGAGCCAAGCATCCTCATCATGATCATGTGACTTGAGTTGCACACGCACATATATCTGTCTGCGTGAACAGACCTGCACAATTGACAATGACAATTAAGAAGACTTAATCAGCCATTTCTCAGTAACACACTCACAAACACCGAGGGGCCTCAAACCCACGCACCTCATTTCTAACTTAATGCGTGTTAAAGAAAAGCTGCGCTGTAGTCACATTCAGGCTCCTTCTCCAAACTACTTCAGAGTGACGAGCCTGTAACATTAATACTGCGACCCCTGGAAGACTGATAAGCACTGCGGTGCACCTAATGGGGATCTTAATAAAGTATCTATGTACCCCAAGTAACAAATCAATACAAGATGTAGGCCCATATCGATCAATACCTATGAAGTAGTCCTGATGAAATAATGCGTTAGGGTTTTGGGAGGCTGATGGGGGCTGTCTAATATCCAGGAGAGTGTTTGCGGTCTCTTCAAATCATCCCTCTGGCTCACCGCTCGTCTTGTTCTTCCCCTCTGTGTGTGATCGTGTATATTAAGACAAATCAAACCACATGCTTTGTAAAGGTGCTGTCTCCCTGCTTTAAAGAATCGGCCATGTCGTTATTTGATTCCCACCCATTGCCCCGAAAGTTTAAAGTATAAAAGTTAAAAAAAATGTATTTTTAAATATTATGGACTACAAGCGTCATTCATGCTTTCTCAGGGACTAAAACGTAGTTCGCGATTGGATTTATTTGGCATGCATTTTCAAGCGATCATAGGACATGTTGGCTGTTCCACTGGCATTGAGATGGGCTCAGTGTGAGCGCGCTTGGGTTAAAAGAAAACTAAAATAGCCTTCTCAAATGGGGGAAAATTCATCATGGGTATATTCACACTCTTGCTCTACATCAGCTGCAGTTGTCTTTATCGCCCCTATTTAAATCACCACAAAGCGCTGCGCCACTTTTGAAAGTCTGGCAGGGTTTTTTTTTTTGTGCTTTTTTTTTTCAAATGAACTTTGGCATGTTGGTGTTGATTGGCCCTTCATTCTGCATTTTTTTTTCTCAATTTCTCTTTTCTCGATCACCACAAATGAAAAACTCCACGAAGAGGTAAGGTTTAGTTAAATAGAACACCTCCAATATTATAATGTTCTTGTTGAAAAAGGGCTATAATGATCACTAGTTTTCCCGGACGTTGTGCTGCAGACAAGTCTGTATCCACTACATGAACTCTGGAGGTCAAAAGCAGAGCCTATTATATATTTTTTTCTATAACTACAACGTCCAGACCTGATTATACCCAATATCAAGGGACAAAAACAGCCCTGATGTTGTCAACAACATGACAGTTTTTTGCTCAGCGTTATAATTTGTAGCCGTGGGTCACATATGACGTGATACAGTTTAGAAAAAAATCCTGGGTTATCCCCTAATGTTATTTTATTTTAATACAAGCCTCCCAAATAGATGCCTTACTTTTATATGTGAATCCCTGCTCCTTCTGATCATGTTAAAAACAGCATCACATTTGGACCCCAGGCAGAGGCGGGCAGCGGCCGTAGGCTACTACTTTTTCCATTCACACAGACAGACGCAGTGGGACACAGGGTGGATGACAGGTGCTTAAAACACACATTACTTGTAAAGTTACAGCCTAATAGCAGTCGGCAGCTGCTGTGGTGGTTGTGCAAAGAGGCGCCTGTGTGTGCAATGCCGGTCGCTTTTCCCTTTGTGTTAAAGAGAGCCGAGGTCTCCGAGGTCTTGAAGCTACAGTTCCAGGGGCAGCGGGTAGATGGCACAATTTTCTTACATTTATGGGCAGAAAGCAGGATGCCTTGTGCACTAAGTTGCAGTGAAAGGCAATGTATTTTCATGACAAAAGATAAGGTGGAAGAATGTTCAGAAAAAAAAAAAATGTATAATGAAGAAAATTTAAAAATGAAAGACAAACACATTTGCTGTTGATAAAGGCTTCATTGCCGTTTTATAACCACTTTGTTAGAGAAGATAAATGGCAATAATAATAATAATAATAATAATAATAATAATAATTCCAACACTGTTTTTTCTTTAAAGCCATTGTACTAACATAAGGAACAGGTGCCCCATCTTGCTAAGCGTTTGACTTACGGTATACATTGTAAATGACCTGCGGTGCCTCAGCGTATGCAATTGAGCGCATGCTGTATGGGCTAATTTGTCATAGTGATACTGTCAAGGTGCAAATAATGTGCATATTTGTCGCTTAACTGTGCGGGCGTGCATGTGTGTGCGTGAAGGGGAGAGAGGAAGAGAGAGAGAGGCGGCAAACCATATTCCTATCTTATTAAACAAATAGCCCCACTAATAGCCCGTGAGCCCTAAATAAGTTCTCAGCTTCAGTGCGTAAACCCCAACAAACGTCAACCACCAGCACACAATCTACTGTACAGCTCGCCTCGGGCCCCGCAGCATCCTTCGCAGTCTGTAGGATTGTTTTGGGGGTGGGGTGGGGTATAGGGCTACCAGCCCGTGTGTCAAAAAGTTCTCACGTCACACAGACTTAAATAAAAGTGACGTCGCAGAGAGTTACACCTCATTAGTTTTTTAGTACAATGCTAATAAATGAGCAGAAGTACAAATTATAGAGTCCAGCATATACATCACGCTCTGTCAACTAAAATCAGCCCGGTCTGTGTCGAGAACCGACCATCCAAAGCTATTCTGAAGCTCAGCTTATGATTTTGGGGTGAATCCAGTGTGTTTCTAGTTTCATCCCCTCATATGCTGATATTTTGAAAGATGTTGGGTGTACTGTAAATACTTGGTCCGATGAAATCATATTTCCTTGCTGGTGATGGTGTGTAGTGTGAAGTCCACGTTTAATTATCAATATGGGGTTTAGATTGGCCTCACTGTGATATACCTCAGAGACAGTTTGGTTGGACAGGCAGTGAACGCATCACTGTATCGATAAATAGCACTAGCAAGAAGCCGAGGATAAAAGACCATCAGCATCACATCATAATCATCATTTTCATCATTATCAACAGCAACAAAACCACACACTCACATATCATCAGCAGCAGCAGAAATCGTGGTGAAGTTGGCTCTAATATCCATCCTGATTAAGCCTCTATACAACAAGGCTAATTCTATTTCAGGCCCAACTCTCAACTAAGCCAGTTCTACTAATAATTACTAACAAGCCAGTGGTTTGTAGCATCACAATAGCACGCGTGTAAATAACTGGCATTTAAACCCATCACATCCACTTACTGGATATTCACACATTTATACGTAAAAAAAAGTTCAAATGCATCATGTAGCCGTTCAGCAACTTCCAGGAGTGTTAATGAAGCTCAGTGATGCAGTTGTAAACGACAAGTTGGAAATAAAAAGTAGACCATAACGACGAAGAACAGACAGTAATATCAATAGAAACCAATTTCATTTTCAGAAAAAAAAATTAACCCCCCATCCCCCCTCCTTCCCCCCTTTCAATATAACTTATTTGGATGCTACTGTTCATGGCGTATATTATATGGAATTCATCCCATTAATATGTATGTGAGCGACCAAAGGTGAAACTGTATTCCGCAAATGGGAAGCTGAGTTGGGTATTTCTCCACTTCGGTCCATGTGTGTTTGTGTGTGTGTGTGGGTGTGTGTGTGTGTGTGTGGGGGGGGGGGGGGGGTCTACAGTTATGAAATATTGTTATCTGTAGAGGCAGAGGCGCCTTATTATAAATGTTTTAGCAGAAGTTTAACAGACATCAACCTTCAATGCATTATTATCCAAACAGTTTAGCAAATTACTGATGGGCGTTTTTATAGAAGATAATCTTAACCTTATAGCAAAAAGTGAAGGCGTTGAGCGGGCCTGTTGGCTGATTGATTAATTATTTTGTAATTCATTAATCACTTTCATGGGGCAAAAGGGCAACATCCTGCCACAGCAAATTGACTCCAGCGCAACCCTCCACCCCACCACACCAACCCTCCTCCAACCGACCACACACACACACCATACTGCAAACACATACACGCACATGCAAGGACAAGTTCACACGTGCGTTTGGGGAGTAAAAACAACATGAAAAAACTTGTGTTTTCAAATTCATAAATTATAATTTAATACCAAGAACAAATTTACAGCAGAATGCTTGTTTACAATAAGCTAACACAAACAAACAAGAATTGTGTTCAACTATAAACTTTCACACACACTCACATATATCACTTGCAATTAATAATCATAATCATAAAAAAAGTATCTATACGTTATCAATACCCTGCAGTCATATATTTTTATATATTTATATAAAAACGTGGGTCAGTTTAAACTGTTCATAATTACAATCATGTATCATTCTCTGGTCCATATGTGGCTACGAACAGCCAAAGATCAGTGTTCAATCAGTGATCCCTTTTAATTCAACCACAACCTGGTGTTTTTGTGTGTGGTGAAGAAAAGCCTCAAAACAAGGACAAAATTGCTAGCTTCCAAATACACACACACACACGCACGCACGCGCACACACATTCTGACACACGCGCGCGCACACGCTCACGCACACCACGGCACCTGTCAAAGACCAAAGGAGCAATAACACTAAAGTTAAAATATCAACTCCTTTTCCAAAACCTGCTCACCCTGTTTAAGTCTGTAGCCTAATAATGAACGTCGTTTCTTTTTCTTTTTTGTTTCTTTAAATACAAGGGCTAGTGTACTGAATGCACAGATTATATCTATACAGTCAAAAAAGAGAGAGAGAGAGAGAAAACATTTACATTTATATATCAAAGGTAAAATAGGTTAGCGACCTGTGGCCATGCATTCACAGTCTAAATATACATGAAAAAGAAAACATTTGTAGTAATATGTATATACATTAAAAACATAACTTTCAGTGCTACTAGCTAAGTCTGCCACTCAATTTTGAAGACGTTGTATTACCGAGAAAAAAAATGGCAACCACAGATTTTTCTTAATCACATATACTTTGTATAAAGGAAAAAACTCGTTGAAATGAATTGACCTATATTTACAAGAATACTGCCTCTAATCAGTGTTTTTCAAGTAAAACACACGACTGAAGTTTCAAATCCAATTGTGTTCCCCCCAAAATGCTGTAGGCCTACTTTAACAACGTTTTTATAAGAAATCACATCATGCTTGTCAGGCACTTAATGCTTGAAGTGAATAAAGGGTGACATTTCAGGGACGCTTTAATAATACTGCTATTAAACACTACTCTGGCTAGGCTTCAAACTTTTAAGACCCCTTGACCTGTCTATTTTTCCCCCCAAAACAAATCAGTTATGTTTTCAGTGTAGTATGAGCCACTGCGAACGCCCTTAAATGCACATATAACGCATTCAGAGCAACCTGTCACAAACACCTTTATAACAGCAGGTCTAGGCAACTTGTAGTATTTTTTTATTTTTTTTTTTTTTGTATCCAATTGGGGAACTGATGCCAAATATTCAGAGCTGGATGAAATGGGGAAGACGTATAATATTAATAATTTTGGAAAACAAAGTGGATCCTGTAACTTCATATTAGTATAGAGCGAAATGTTTCCATTGGGTCATAAAGTTGAACATGAACTCCAAAAAAGAAAAAAAAAAAAAAAAAGAAAGAACTCCCTTTTTCCCAGATGGTATTGGTCATCCTACGAATATAAGTGCGCTTGCAGCATTAAGCCTAGATTATAAGCCTATACTCCTATTGCTGTGGTTTTAATTCTTTTTAGAACTTTTTTTTTTAAAACATTATTTCACCTTTTCAAAATAAATCATTGTCTTAGAAAATAACAACACCTGTACTACAGAAATCACATAGGCCGGTTTGGAACCAGAAAGGAGGAACAAAGAAAGTACAAAACACAGCTATACATGGACACAGGACAAGTCATTTGAGAAAAGAAAAATTCACGTTTCGTATTTTCCCTTCCGCCAGTTTTTTTAACCCAAATTATCACTTTTAAATGCACTTAATACTTAAATTTTCCTTATAAGGATCAACAAAATCCCTTGTCCTTTTTTTCCTCTTTTTCTTCTTTCATTAAAAAAATGAATCGAAGCAGGTTGTTCTGCATGAACACTGGGAGCTTGTATCTGCCATTTTGAAAGTTCAGTGGATGTCTCAATTTTTTTGGAGTGTGGGGGGGGGGGGGGGGGGGGGGGGGGGGATTCACAGTCATTTACGTCAATGTCTTTCTTCATGAAAGCCAGCCCCGTGTAACAGCCGGTTGGTTTTTTTATTCCTTCCACAAAAGCAGCTATAATCATTGAAGTCTCGCAGCCCCCCCTACCCCACCTTTTGTTTGTTCGTCTCCTTCTTGGTTTACTGAATTGACATGTAAGGCCAGTTAAAACTGCTCCCCGAAAGCAACATATCCCTGATGAGAGTTTCAATTGGGGTTTTACCTACCAATCGGACGAAAAATAATTGTTCTATGACCGAGGAAGAGACTGTGCGAAGGGAAGGCAAGCGGAGCAACAACTTCCCAAACCGTGTTGGCTGGTTGGGATACTGGCTCCGGACATATTCCTCCAGGGCGCACTGGGACTTCTCCTGCAAACTTTCCACATGGGCCACATCTGAGAGGCCACAAGCATCTGAGAGGGGGGGAAAGCAAATAAACATTAATAAAGTGTAACCTAAAGTGCTTCTCTCACTAGGAGTTTTCTCCCACGGTGGTGATACACTGGCGGAAATTGATAGCCTGT
Organism: Micropterus dolomieu; assembly: GCF_021292245.1. Classification (NCBI taxonomy): domain Eukaryota; kingdom Metazoa; phylum Chordata; class Actinopteri; order Centrarchiformes; family Centrarchidae; genus Micropterus; species Micropterus dolomieu. Next base: position 17,790,699 of record NC_060171.1, on the reverse strand, counting down.
CAGATATTGAGAAAAGCAATTGTTTTAGGAAATGATTATTTTCCCTTTATCTGTAAAAGTGGAGTTTATTTATCTCGAGGCTTCTTTACATTAATTAAAGTGCACATATTTTTCGGTGTATGAGAATAATTTGATAATACCTTGTAATCATAAAAAAAACATCGCGCTAGACTAATAATTGCCACACCGCAGATTAAACATATAGCTCTACACTGATGACAAAGTACATTGCTTTATCAATAATATTATATTTGATATTAAAATATGTAGCCTATATAAATAATCTTTAAAAACTCTGTGCCACAGTCTAGAAGAAAATGACTTGAATTTTTAGGTCTGCTTTCCCACCATATTATTTCGGTGTTCCTCATTTTATCGCTATTATAACTCGATTATTTCCCTCGAAAAAGCCACTTAAAAGTGGGCTAAATAATTAAGGATATTCATAGCTAAAGACTGTTTTGGATGGGCTTGTCTCTCACAGTCAGAGGCAGAGCGAGGAAGGGAGGAGGGGGAGGGAGAGAGGGAAGGACAGGGAGACCTACTGACCTTTAGTGAGCAGAGATTTAGCTTGGAAAAAAGGGCCTACAGCCTACGGAGTTGCCGTCATACTATACCACCAGAGACGCATAATCACTATCTATGCTGCTGCATGTGGGCGGCAGCTGCTTATGTGCCAAAGACGCTTGTATGCGCATTGGTTAAGTTTGTAAAGTTTACGCATGAAAACAACCAAACCACAAAAGTAGCAAAGGCGTGTCATCCAAGCTGCAACACACAGCTCATGTTCAAGCCTCTGGAACTCAGGTATTGAGAGGACAAATGAAGCCATCGAGGCTTAATAATAACATGCAATGGCCTGAAATTATATTTTTTTAAAGAAAACAAACCACCACCAAAACAGTGGTGGGCTGCTAGAGCTGAATAAAATACAGAGGCTGATGGCTCGCAGGTATGATATCATATCATAAGACCAACGCGGTAAAACCCTGTAAATCTCTTCCACACTTTTTTATTTTCCTCTTTAATGGTGTAGCTAATGTAACAAAATAGCAGGGAAGTTTGGGTCATGACCTAGTTCTGGAGCAAGTCCAGAGACGCCTTGAATCCCTACTAGGCGGAGAGAATATTTTTGCAAATAAAAATGAAAGCCGCCCCTCCTGTCACTGCTCAGTATCACAGTACTGTTAGATACTGACATATTTGCAATTACAGGGTGTGCATGGGTTCTACATGCTTTTTTTGCTCTCTCGGACATGTCTGTCCCCTAAATGACAAGAGAGCGTTGAAACCTCCGCTCTGCTTTTACTGTGTGCAAATGGGACATTAGGCTTGTCTTTCTTTTTCTATTCCCCTCCCCCTCGGAGCCTGACATCATTTATAACTGTCATTCCCTACAAACAAGACGTGGGGTATACACACATTGATAAATGGCGAAAAAAAAATTCTGTAGCAATTCATCTGCAAGCTATTGGGTTCTCCAAACGTGTATTAACAGCTAGATTCTGTGACGCTTAAGGCAATTATTGTGAAGTTATCAGTCTTATTTAAGTCTAGATTATGTTATATTGTTTCTGTCAGGCTGCACGTTCGTCTATTTTGTTATCAATTTAATTTAAAAATCTCTTGCGTAGTCATGCCACGAATTCCAGTTTAGCCCTGTGTGTGTGTGTGTGTGTGTGTGCGCGCGCGTGTGGATGTGTGTGTGTGTGTGTGTGTGTGTGTGTGTGTGTGTGTGTGTGTGTGTGATAAATCAGTTGATTAATCAAGTGGATTTATAATTTAGTAGCCTAAAGCCTATTAAAAAGCCCCTGACCATGAAGGCAGCATGGGTAAACATTTTAGCTGGGTGTTCATCTAAGACGAGGAACAACCTCTAGCCTCTAGTGCAGATATATTTAGGTCAGCGTTGATTTAGCTGATGTCAGTGTGAGCATGTTGACATTCACACAGGCTGAACTTGGAGTGTGCCCGTCTATTGTCTTACCTGTGGTGAAGAGCACAATAGCCTTTAAGCAGCTATATTCAGCAGAGTCAACGTGCAAAGCTTTGAGCTTTTCCACTTGTTCTTGGAAGATCCTAATGTGGTCCATAAAGGCTACCACTCTGTCCGCAGACATAGGGGAGGCATGAAGGCCAGCCGCCGCCAGGAGGGGAGCCACATGCAGGGGCATGGAGCACTGCGCGGCGTTGAGCACAAATAACTCACTCCACGTCAACCTCAGCAGAGCCACCTGGTCGGTGATCTGAAGATCTGGAAAGAAGGGAATATTCCTGGCCCACTCCACGGCGCTGAAGAGCATCCTGGCTGCTAGTTCACAAATGTTCTCGATGCCCATTATGTTGTTGGGCTGCATGCACTGACTGCCATACCGGGACGTCGGGTAGGGCTCCGCTCTCAACAGAAGAGAGATATATCCGGATAAGTAGGAATGGCAGTGCAGTGGGTCTCCATTTGTCAAGGCGAACTGGCCGTGGTGTGGCTGTGTGGGTGGCACCCGTCCCCTTTGCACGGCTGCAGTAAAAAGAGAAACTACAGATATTGAAGCCTGAATTCTACAAACCTTCATACAATCACTGAGCATCAAAGCTGCTGTCAAATATTACACAATTTACAAACTGACCGCTCACACCTTGGGAAAATAAATGACACACAGCATGTTTGCTAAAGGCTAACATCAAAACACACACACACACACACGCACACACACACACACACACACACACACACACACATCATGTTATTGCACAGGAGTTTTAAAAGGACAGGTTGCATTGAAAATTAACGAGGCTGTGGTGAGACTAATCTTTTGGCTACTGAAACGCCAGAGATGCGCTTTAAACGCATTTAATACACGCCATGTATATGTCTATCTTTAAAATGATGTTTTTCAGCAACATGAGCTGGCTGTGAAGGAACACAAAGAGGGCAAGGGAAACCTTGCATGTTTAACCCTTAACCTACTTAGCAATTCATCTCCTTTTACTTTACATGCGGGCCTATTTTCGACTAATATTCAAAGAAATTCTTGAGGTTATATGGAGGCGTTGTGCGTATAATTCAAGCTGATGTCCGGTTTTGGACACAGTGAACTACATGCAGGATAGATATGGAAATGTAGCCTGAACACGGTCTCTCTTAATTCGATACTCGCCATAATAGCGCAGAATGCTATATTGTATCATCTATTCAACACAGACCATCTCGCTCATGGTTTCATCTAAATATAAATTTGATAGCCCTAATCTAGCCAGGGTGTCGGATCTTATTTGAGAAATGCAGAGCTATAATGCGCTGGAGCTGGATAGTATAATGCAACGCTAAAAGGGAAGATCCAGAATGTGCCCCGTCTCGACCACAGCAGAGAGCGGCTCCATTGCGAGCTCCAGCCGCACAGCCTGGGAGGGAATAGTCGGGAGAGAGACAGGCTATGGGGGCGACATAACATGGTTTCATGGCTGGAAAACAATAAACGTAACACACATACATGAATAGGAAAATAGAAAGTCCCAATACCTTCCCGTCTCATGCCGACTTTAAGGCATTTTTTGAGGCGGCAGTACTGACACTGATTGCGGTGGTGTTGGTCGATTGGACAATTCCTGTTGGCACGGCATGTGTAAGTGAGGTTCCGTCTTACGCTCCGTTTGAAGAAGCTTTTGCACCCCTCGCAAGTAAACTGGCCATAGTGTTTGCCACTCGATTTATCCCCACACACCACACATTCAATGTGCTGTGGCTGCTTCTCCGACTGCTGCGTCGTCTGGTTCGTCGGCGTGGACTGTGTGTTGTTCGGGGGTCCCTGGACCGGAGTCTGAGGGGTCGGAGGGGCGACCTGAGAGGCTGTCAGATTCAACTGGCCTGGTTGAGGGGTGGGAAGGGATAGTCCTCCTTGGGTTTGCGAGGAAAGGGTGCCTTGGGTGTCAGCCACATCGTCCTGGGAGCCTCTCCACACTACCATTGCCATATCTATCAGTCAACGTAAAGAAACTTTTTGTCTGCCGTTTTGGTCTCGCGGTGAATAATGTCTCAAGGAAACGCGGTAAACTGTGATTAACAGCCGGACACACAAAACGTCAAATCTAGCCTACGTTGAATCCACTCGTTGAATCTCCTGAAAACTGTCGATTTATTGCTGTTGGAGGCGTCGCGAAGCACGTTTTCAAAACTGATGCGATGGCGAGCTGAGTCGCTGCCTTGCGCTTAAAGGCCAAGTCCAGGGGCGCTTACAGTCAGCCATCCAGTACACCCATCAATGGGAAAGACAGACTAAATATTAAAATAATCAACCGAGGTAGCATGGACTATTCAGTGAACGATGGAGCAGGTTGGGTAAGACCGTGCCTGCAGCAGCATAAAACAATTGGTGAGCACACTCGTAGCAGCTACTATCAAGTTCCAGCACAAGTCTTGAAGAAAAATCACCAACTGGGTAAAAAAAAATGCGTCTTCTTCCTTTTCTTCCTATGAGGTAGCGCCAGCAAGCGCACAGCTGAAGCCAATGTTTTGAGAGCTTAGAATATGAAGACAACTCTCTCCCCCCCCAAAAAAGCGAAAACACTAAAAAACAAAAAAACAAAAAACAGAGATCACAGCCTACAAACCTCCTCCGTGGACTGAAAAATAATAGGAAAAAGGAGTAGAGAATCAAAGTGATCAAATATGTTAAAAAGGCGGAGGTTAGGAAGTGATTTGCGATTGGTAGGAGCCGGGCTGGCAGAATGCTTTCTCTCTGATCAGCTCACTGAGCTCTCTATATAGTGAACTTTGACACGACTGCTGCAACTTAGCACACGTTACCATGGAGATCAGCTGCCATATAAGGAAGGAGAGTGTGTTTGACTGGTCAGAGCTCAGGGACCTCCCCCTGAACCCCATTGGCTAGTCGGCACTTGTGCTACTTGGTACCTTGCCAGAGCCAGCATGGAGGTCGAGAGGGCCGCTTGGTCCTAAAAGGAGACGTCTTTCGGAAAGAGGAATCATTTCTAGTCACTCTTATTCACCCATATAGCCTAGGTTATTCTCACATGCACGCCCGGCAAACGCCTTGGCAATTTCACGAAGATAAAAAACAAAACAAAATTTGAATTCAATTATTTGCCTCATATCGCGTTGCAGTAGGCCTAGCTAAATCAGGGACCCCTGTAACAAGCTGAAATATCCAAAGAGATTTTGTCACCGAGACACAGGTGCACCTTCAGGACATGATCTGCGCTCATTACAATAAAACTGTCTATCTACTGTGCCCTTATCTTAATCCTTTAGGTGGTCTATGTGGATATAAAGGCAGAAAACACAAACTAGGCTATGTAACATAAGAAAAAATGAGGCACTCTGACTGTACAATACTCTAAATTAAGACTCCCAACATTATTTAGGGTAGGCCTACTTGTAAATGAAACAGCATGTGTACACTTGTTTGGTCTATGCATATGTAGACTAAAGCCAGACACTCAGAGGGTCACCTTAACGCCATGTCGTCTGAATTTCCACAATTTTCTCTACACGTTCCTATATTTGTAGAGGTTAATAAACCTATTAGCGTTTCTAATCACACCAGGTACCACTCACCACCCTCCACACCTCTTATAAAAATGTTATGATAGCCCACCCCCCAACCCCCCAACCCCCCACCCCCACCCCTCCCTTCCCCCCGGCCACAACTTTCCCGAACCCACCAGGTCAGAAAGGCCACATCTGAGTCTCAAAAGTCAGAGTTTGCCTTTATGCGGTTGTGAACGTGAAATGAATGTAGCTTTAAATAGGGAATATGTTTAAAAATGTCACCTGAGGTTAAAGGCCATGCCCGTCACATTATGGTTTTCATCCTAACCGAACAGGCTGGCTTAGGATGAAAGTCAAGCCACATCCAACGCTATAAAAGCTATTTGAGGTCATTTAGATTCACAATGTATGACATATATTTCCCTATAATAAAGACAATCTACACTTTGTAATAATGAAAAACACAATGCAGGATGCCGTGCATGTAAAACGACGTCGGTGTATGTTCAGAGTTGCTGCCTGCATGGTTAATATTTATTTTAGCTTGTATGAAAACAGCGGTAACAACTGCTTTACTTTATGTCCGGAGGGCATCCAACTTAACACTGCAGGTAAAACTTAAAGCCATACAGATGAACCTATAGTCTGAGGTGTGTGTTAGTCTATAGCGAGCAGCAGCAGCAGCAGCAGCGGTAGCATGCATTGTCCCAGGATGTATTACAGTATATGGGTGCCCCCTAGCGTATGAAGTTTTTGCTTCAAACAAGATTCAATTTAGAGGAGCCATCCGACACGGAAACTGCTTCAGTCTTGTCTCCCGCATCGACCAAACTAACGAGCACCATTTTAAACTGATGACTGTTTGTTTAAATTCTGTTTTACATGACTTGGACGGCAAAGCTTTGAGAGTTGCCAAAGTTGGATTTACTTTTTTGCCACTTCAGACAGTCCCAGCGGTGGTATTTAGACCAATTATGTCTTTATTCTAAAACAAATTAGCCAATTATATTTTGTCTGCATGACTATTTTGTCGGTTTTATTTACAGATCCCGTGAAAACGAGGAGTCTGTAAATAAAAAGAGTCCGCAAGGTATCCATTTATCGAGGATCCAGCATTGCTTCAAATGGTAAGTATACATTTTGCACACTTTGTTAGGACAAATCGACAAAGCAGTAGTGTTTTATTCATATGCTCTAAATTAAATATTGTCTAATAAGCGGACAGGTTTATCTGTTGAAATAAAAGACATTGAATGCTGCAGACCGAGCATAGTAAGGGAGCTATACGATATGTCTCCGGTGCGCATTGAATACGGGCGACTCTATCAGTCATTTTCGTTTATTATCCAAGTGTTAATTTATATAATGATCACAATAAGCCCAACTAGTTTGCAAATACCCATTCATAAAGTGATGTGCTAGTGCAAGAGAGGCAGGAGGCTGTATTCTTATAGTAACAAACCTACCAAATGCATACGTTGCTGATTCGTCCGTAGCGGGATGCATCTTCTCTCTTATTCAGAATATATTTAGTCTTCTCTTTTTCGACGCACAGTGCTCAGACTGAAACTGGCAAAGCGTCCTTTCCAACAGACGCGATCAAACACAAAAAAGGCACGATGTTTATTTGAAAAGTGCAATGTCTGATCATGCAAAAACTTTGGAGAGCCGAAACAAACGACTACTTCACGTTATGTGTTGTTGAGCGAGGAATTGGAAATATAAGTTGACGTGTCGGTCCGAGCAGAATATCATTTGACTGCCTCTGAAAATGATAAGTAGGCTTTACAGCAAGCAGTGGTCCTGTGCGCCTTTTTCTCTCCTACAGTAATATGGCCAAAACGCGCTTGCACGCCGCTGCTTTGTGTGGGCTCCTGAGGAGAGAGGGAGGGGGTGAACTCAGAACAGACACCTGTCTTTGAGTGTGGAGAGGAAGCATATGAGAGAGATAATGCATATTAGAAATTATATGGATCCTGGCAGTAAAGATGCAATAAGACATGTAATTAGAGGTGTAATTAAAAATGACACAATTCTTATTTTATTGTAAAATAAACATGCTTAACTGGAGCCCATAAAAACAACAGTGACCATTGTGAGTATTCTTATCAGTATTAATAAGAAGAATAATTTATTTTAATTAATATCAATTATAATATAAAATAATTGTTTACACGTTATAAAAAATAAAGACATAAGCGACTAAATAAACAATCTTTTTTTTCTTACAGCTACACCTTTAGTAATTATACATTATGCAGTGAATTAAAAAAGGCTATATATGAAATGATAGCCTCGATTAACTCTCCGTAAATCTATACTAGGGTGAAAAATTTAGCACCTTTTCCACGCATAAACATTTCCACACCAACAACAATTGATTTGCTAGCCTATTAACCCCCCCCCCCACCCACCCAAAAAAAAAGTCTTGTGCTGCAGTTTTTATTTCCCGGGTTTAAAAGTTTCCTCTGTGATTAGTAGTTGTTCTCCCTTCAAGCAGAGGATAAAAGCACTATATGCTCAGCGAGCCTGCATGCACACAACAATAGCGCTACCCAACGGGACCAGCATCGATTAAGACGAGACAGAGGATGTCGCCTGCACTAAATATTTACTGATCACACACGAATAGCTGGATCCTTAACGATTTCCCATGCTCCGGCTGGGGGAAAGGGACTAAATCACTTTATTATTGTTAGTAAAACAAAGCACACGCTCTGGAACACACGAGTGGAGATGTGCTGATTGGGATAAGTGCAGTTAAATTAATCGATAGTGAGTAGATAATAGTTGAGATTTACGGACGTGCAAACAAAAAGCCCTCACTGATGTATCAGGTTAAACTGACACGTGCACTGCGATTGGTAATTCTTCTTATATGACAAAGCGCGCAGTGGTCAAAACAGGGCAGAGTCAACAGATTGGAGACTAAAACTACATAACTACCAGCGTGAATTGAGTTAAACATTTCTTGCATATCTGGATAAAAAAAAAAATGAAGTGTTGAGATAGATCATCTAAAAAAGAAGCCCCTCTCACAACTGGGTAAAAAGTAAAAACTGGAATAAAAGTTGACTTTCGTCTTATCTCTGTCACCAAGTCCTTCATGCAGATAGAGGGATACTGACCCGGAGGTCTCAGAGATCCCGGCCTGATTAACCCTTCCAGACCCGCGCAGGAGCAAATGTTAACCAGACTAATCAACTTCAAGAGACTGATTGAATTAGATGAGTGTGGAATCAGGACAGAAACCAAATTGTCTCACTTAAAAAAATAAAATAAAATAAAATCACCATAAAGAGAAACGTTGGTCTTTTCTGGACAATTGGCTAAATTAACACACACACAAAAAATCTAAAATACAGGAATTGATTCCACATAACAGCAGAGGTGATTTACTTGTTAATAGGCAATATGTTTCAACCGTTTGTATAAAATAAAACATTTCCATCATACTTTCAATATTCAAAACTTTCTTTAACACTCATAAACAGGCTTTTATAAATAGGCCTGGTTGACCACTTGATTGATGGTGGTGCCCCATATTGCATATTATCAATCAGTGCCCTCTTGTTAAGCTGTTATCGCTTGTCTCTTTATAGCAGTGCTTCATTGTGCTGTTGTAATGTTGCTTATAGGGAAAACTAGACCAGTAAGTCAAATGTCTGCTTGTACATTTGACTTCAGTGAGGTAAAGAATATTTGCTGACAAAACATCATTAAAGTTTCAAGAAGTTTCGACTCACATGGCAAGATAATCGCAGGAAGAAATATAAGAAAAACATAAGCAAAATCTTCTCATATATCACATTTTAACGTTTAAATTTTCATGACATAAAATATTTGACAATTGTGCAGGCATAAAATGATTAAATTAATTAAATGATTGTTTCTGTCTTTTTGGCTTCTTAATAATATGTAATTACAAAATACTGCACACCATTATAACAATTAACAATTAAATATGGTGTGTGTGTGTTTGCGTGTAATTGATTGTATATGTAAGCCATACAGAGGCATGTACAGTGTCTGAAAAATATGTACAACATTGACCTTTTTGTGAAAGTGTGTCATCGTGTAAGCAGACATACAGGTCTGAGGCGAAACCATTTTATAAAGAGTTCATTCAGTGGTGTAGATCACTTTCCCGCTGTCTGCATGCCCCAAGGGCCGCTATCTGAAAAGGCAATAGATCCCAGATAGCTCACTGTGTTCAATTTGCCAATGATAGATTATAGTGCCAATTTAAACAGATAGGGATCAATTTGTCTCAATGATCACTCTTTAGGCTGACTGCCAGCGTGCTCGTAATGTTTTTGTAAATGCTGGTTGTTTGAATTGTGGCTGTTAGGTTTAAAGTGAAACTGCAGTATGGAGAGAGGATAGGAGACATGATAAATGCTGCGTTGTTTTGGCTGCTAAAGACTGGATAGATGGAGCATACGTGATGGTTACTTGAGGCAGCAGCATTGTAGCAGCAATGACCAGAAGGTCAATGATTTAACTCTAAAGACTCGCTGGGAAAGTCTGGGTAGGGGAATTGTGTCATAAGTGCTCTCTAACCCTCAGGAACTACTGCTGAAGTACCCTTCGGCAAAGCAGCTTAAACCCCATCTGTCCCAGTGGAGCTGCACAGCGACCAGCAGTACAAGACTGCGGTTGTACCAGGCACTTGTGAGATGTGTCTCTTTGAGTGTGACCTACCCTCCCTTTTCTTTTTAAAGAGGGAAAGTGGGCAGTCCACTCGCCTCACACTTCTTTTTTTTCATCTCCTCAGACAGTGAAAAAGTTCAGGAGAAGACACAAGAGAGAAAGCTGTGGCAACATTCAGTCCTGAGCCAGATATGGTTCACATGTGGCCCCAAAGGCAGCAGACAGTGTATTGAATTACTGTAATTCAAGGTGTAATGTGGTAGCGGCATCACACGGATGTAGAAGTGGCTTACTCCAGCTTAAGCTTTCCATTACAGCTATTTATTATTGAACTTTATGGTTTATTTTGTTAAATTTCAGCAATATCCATTTTGTAGTTATAATAGCAGCCATACTTTTGATAGTGGCCACCAATGTCTCATTATTATGACATTTACCAATTATATCAAACCCATACTGTCATGTCAAAACCTTGCATATCTAGGTTTTGTGATTTTCACGTGTTCATTTATGTTAAAGAACTATATGGTTTGTAGGACGAGGAGAAAACACCCTGCTGAAACCCGGCTGGATCAACTCATGAACGCATGTTGGTTCTTACTTCTTGAAGATTTTGGACTTTTCCTGGCGACACAGGATTTTCATGTGACATGTACAATTATGGGATGACCAATAAAATATTATAGTTTGAAGTGTTAGCAGCCAAATAAGTAGTGCTGTGTATACATGCAATTTGCAGTGTTAAACTTGCAATATCTAAGACAAATAAAGTTTGAGATATCATACGAGTTATGTTCTGTTACTTTAGAGATTTTCTTAATACAGTGTCTAATGTTGTGCACTTAAATTTCAATAATATATATTTTACAGTTTGACCATGATATTTTACTGTAAATGTGTAAATAAAGCTTGCTTTCCCCCCCCGCAGGAACTATTGCTTCAACTGTATGAGACATGCTGTTAAAAGCTATAACTATAGTTTTAAAAAAGTGAGAATGCAGCTCGCTATTTCTTAAATTATCCTTTATAGCTAAATCACACTTTGGCTTCACTGATGCTGCAGGACGTCCAGATAAAAAATACAGTGGGGATTTAGCAAACCCATGTGTGTACTGCCCACGTCCACATCTTATGACAGCTAATTTTTATCTTACTGCTTATTGAAAATAAGGGTATGACTGTTCATTGTATAATGGTAGCATCTTTTTGTGGTGAAAATGTGCACAATTTGAAAATTTGTGAAACATTTGTAAGGAGTCGTTTACACACGTTTCCTGAAATTAAAGCACCGTTGGAGTTAACACTAAAATTAACAACAGTAACATATCACATTGGGCACTTTTTACCAGTTCCAGGCTTAAAGACTGCAGGCTGAGAAATCAATCAAGCTTAAATGTTTTAACATCAGAATGCATTTCTCTGTGAAAGTGCTGCAGACATAAATTTTATAACTATGAACAAAACCAGCAGCCCATGAATATTGACGATGTTAACTACCTCTACACTTCCACAGGTAGTGATTTAACATTTTGTGAATGGAACAAATATTGCCATTCAGGGTCTTTCAATCACACAAATCCACATGTGATCAATGGTCCTTGTGAAGTCATGGAGGGAATAAAAAGCAAATGGAATGTGAATGGGATTTTGGTAAGACCTTCACAACAGCGATGACCCCGAATGAAAAATAGAACAGCTTCTTGGTGTGAAGATGACTCGAAGGTGAAAAGCCAATAAAACACAGGAATCACTGATTCACAGGATCTTGGTTACTGTATCGTCATATGATGACACGCAAAAGCTGCGGCTCAAGCTCACAACGTGAGAAGCAGTCTTTCCCGGATGATGTCAGAGTAAAATCTTAGACTACAATAAACTGAGAGTGTATTTGTAGACATGTGATAATGCCCTGTGGTTAGAAAAAGACACAATTTACTGAGCTCTTAAATACATTCTGAGGTGGAAATGAGGTGGAGTCCTGATAATTAACTGTTCACTAAGGCACTCATTCTATAAAACATATACAAAACTCAGTCTAGTCAGTCATATTTCATTATGTTTAGTATTTATTTTAAGCTAAGTGACATTACATACTCAAAGTGTATACTCACCAACACTTTTCTAAACATACAGTTTCAATGGAAGCTCTTTGCACCCACCCCTCACAAACACTATTTGAGAAAGACAAAAAAAACTAGATGGTTTTTTTTTATTCAGTTTCTAAAATGCATTTAACACTGAGACAATATCATATTCTTTCAGGATACCACCAAATTTCAGTATTTGAAAATGCTATTCATGTTAGGATGTTTTATGTTAGGACAAATCAGGGAACCTCTATTTGGCATGTTGTAACACCAGGGCAGAGGTCAACAAAGAGTGAATTAGGAGTAAGTATTCCCTGCTATACAGTTGCACGATGATTGTCTACACGTAAATGTGTCTTTTCTGAATGTGTAATAATAAAATAAAATGCAGCACCATTGTAATGTGAAGCTGACTTGAAAGTAAATATCCAGGTAACTGTTTTCTGTGTGACACTAATTCATTATCTCTGAAGCTGCTCTATACTTTCGAGCCTGATGACATCACAGCTTAGGGTAGCCACAGCCTTTTGGTTTCCATCAAAACGGGATCCACGTTGGTAAATGTTAAAATGTCAATAAAAGACATTAAGAGGAGGTGTAACCAACTCTGCTTGCTGGGAGGTGTTACTAAAGCGAAATAAAACACCTGATCATGTTTGCTAACCACCCCCCTCTGACACATATGAAATTGGGTGAGAGATATTATCTTGCAGTAAGAACATGGGCATGAGACTGAATAATTAGATATACCTTAAGACATAATTATCTTCCAAGACCCGTTTATCAGTTTTTACATGGCCTAGGTTGTGACGATGTATTACGGAGGAATGAGTTGAGATACACCATGCTTGTTATCAGCATTAGTGCAGGTACAGGTTAACTTCTTGTTAGACAGAGCAGCCGCACTGTTTACAGTGCAATGACGTAGGATTGATGTAGGATTTAAGTAGAAAAAAACTACTCCTACAATGTAGTCACATTGCGCCTAGTATGAAGACCTTTCACCATGGCATATATTTGTTATGCTTATACAATATGATTAAGCATGCATTGTTCAACAGGTACTGCACAAACTAAAACAAAGCAAGAAAGCCAAACTTGACAGGGTGTTGATATTCAAGGTGACTAAAAATGTGGTGAACCCGCAGAAAACATTTGTAGCTGAATCCGCTTTGGTGAGTCACAATTAAAGAGTTGCATCTGTTTGTGGATCAATCAGCAGGCATTACGCAGCGGTAAACAACAGTGGTGGCAGCAGAGCGTTGTCTGTGCGGCCGTAGCATCTGGCATAGAGAAAGTGGAAAGAGTTTATAAAAACAAACCTATTAGCTAAGCTAAACACAAGCAAGAGAAGAGCTACTGGATGATCACCACTGTCTTTGTACTCTAAAAACAAATGTTATAAACTGGTGTAATTTCCATGACAACCACTGGCACAGTAGTATGTGCTCTTGGGCAGAACTGTCAAAAAGAGGGTGGCCACATGTGTCTTGTGTTGTCTGAAGTTGAAAAGCCTCATCTGGCTTGCAAAGGAAAATATCAAACGGGGATAAAAACAACAACACAAACATTCACTTGGTGCCCATTAAATTATAAATTGAGTAAAGAAAGGCTTGGGGCAGTAGTGTACTGGTGCTGAGGTGGTAGGTACATAGTGAGCAACAGGAAATCATCATCATCAGACTGCGGCCACCTAAGAAGCCACATTTCAGTACTCTCAAAGCTTCTTTTTTTTTTATTATCAGGATTTACATTATTAAGGAAGTACAGGAAAAGACTAGGAAACCGTAACAGTTTGTCCATTCGTGTAATTTAGTGGTAGTTAGGCTGAAACTGTAGACTAGTGCTACTACACCCTGCAGCAGCAGTTAAGTTTGTCTGGCCTTGGGAAATATATTAAGCAAATGAAAACAAATGTCTCAGTTTAACATCTTAAATGTGATACTTGTACATAATAATTTTAAAATAACATATTACTTCATCTTAATTAACATATTGGCCAGGTATGCACTAGGACATGTTCATGTGTAATTTGTTTGTATTGTTATAAGAACTGATGAACCCCCACAGACCCAATTCTCCATCTGGTAACTCTTGGCATGTGCACTTTGGTACATACCACATCTACAGTGCACCTCCCTACTGGCTCACCTGCTAACTTCCTCAGTCACTACAATACAACCAGTAATATTATGTTGCTCCAGTAATCTGCAGTATAATCATTTTTCAGCCATAAAGCCATGAACTATAACATTTGAGGCAATAACTGTTTACACAGCTTATTCCAGACGAGGGTTTATAGCTTTTCAGATCATTAGACTGCTCTATAGTGTCAACTTATACTAACTTCTGGCTCCTTTTTTGATCCAGATTTTCCTCTGCGAATGAAACAGTAGTAAAGCTTAGCCTGTTAAAGAAGGTGTGACTGATCTCTTCCAGGAAATATACAGTAGGGGACAAATCTGTACAGCCAGGTAGTATAACTGGCATGGCAGTCAGCCCACAATGCAAGGATTAGGTACTCTCGAGGAAAAGTTTGACAGAAGATGGAAACAATGTGCACACAGCTCAAATAGCAGGTTTGAATCATTCAATGTTAAATTATTTGCCTGACACATAAAAGGTTAACCCATTATGCAAAGATACTAGAATTCATAGGTAAATTATGTTTCTTTTCTATAAAGAAACCCAGCAACAAACAAGTAAATTAGTATACCAAGTATATACAGTACTCAAATAATAATTAATTGCTGCAGGTTGTAATAAAGCATTGCTGTGAAACAAATCTCAAGATGAATTTAAATAAATAAATATTGATAAAACTTTTCTATTGTCTGTACCTATACTATTTAGGTGCACTTCGGAGTTCTCCGCCAGTCTAAACACTAGCAATGTTATGACACTTGCCACCTTCATCACATGCTATAAATTCCTCTGTTTACTTCTGCCCAAATTCAACTGTAGTGATAAAATGGTGGTGCCGGTGCTTAAATACACAAAAAGGGCTTCAGTTTGTTTAAACACGATACTGTTTGCAGCTCAAGGTAAAAATAAAACCATAAACTATAAGGCTGTCCAATAATAATATGGGTTCACATAACCAGGATGCGGAAAAAAACGTGAGGCCCATTTCATCAAGCTAATTGCCTGTTTGTGAGCGGGAGAAAACTTTTCTTCCACCACTCTATTACGGAGACTCTTTCTTAATCATAAATAGAGCCCTTGTATCCCAGAGGGACTTGCTATTCTAATTTACAATTGAACTAAAGACCAAAGCTATCAATCTTTCACAGACACTTTATTCCTGCCCCCCCTTCTCTCTTGTAATTGTGGTGACATAACCATAAACAACAGAGAAAAGGCTGCTGTGACTGATCTGTGGAAATGACAGCATTAACACATGAGCTGCACATAAGCACTCCCATCCACCCTGCACATAGTTGTGAGCACAGGCACAGAAACACATACATGGAGTGACACAGGCTTGCAGTTTAAATAAGAAGGTGTCAAGACCTCTTGCTGGCACATGAGGCTTAAAAAGGCTTTATACATTTTAATAGTCTGAATATAAAGAATGCAAAGATGCCAATGTAAACGTTTTGCGGAAAACGTGTAGACTCAGATACCCTAAAGGTTGGTAATATCAATCCTGAAGTTAGTAATAAAATGAATTTTGTTCCAGATGCACTACAAACCTTTTACAGAAGGTTAAGGGGTCTAACGGTCCATTGGAGGGGTTCTTTCTGATGAATTAAAAGCTGGTGTTTATCCTCCTGAACTGGAGAGATTTTTCACAACCTGGCAACCCAGGCATCATTCTCATAAATTACCTATAACTGATCTGTAAGGCATTAATAAATGATTTGTTTAACTTTGACATAACACTTTATAAAGAGTGCCTTATCAGAAAGTGGTACTGAGATTTAATATATCATTTTACAGTGTACAAGACAACCAGACAAACAAGTCCTGATAGCTTCACATCATCAGCAAAGCACTGCAAAGGTCTCATTGCTGTCAGCACGCTGCTGCAGAGCCTCGAACACATTCTTGCTTGCAGCGGTGGTGCAGTGTCACCACTGCTGCACCATGCCTCTGTGATGCCTTTAATGATGAGTCTTTTCGTTAATGAGTTAATGCAAAAACTCTCAATGTCATCAGCAAAGATAAGAGGGAAGAAAGCGGTGCATTGTACACATAATGACAGGCTCCCTGCCTGCCCCTGAGATGTCACGGGTCAGCCATGTTAAGAATGTGTGTGCCCAATCATCCACTGATCTTTATCTGGTGGGCCTGCAGCTAACCATGACATGGGCCCAATCAGGGGTGCTGATGAATGGACAAAGGGGCCCTTGAATTGTTGAAGCTGCCACATGACTGCTTCTCTACTAAATCATGATGACATTAGCAATCAATATAACAATTACTGAACAAGATATTAAACATGTACGGCAAAGCGACGATCTTTACAAACTAGCCTATCCACTGTACATTTCAAGGATTTGTGAATTTTTGTGTAAATCAGCATCCCCGGGTGAGTGCAATGCTGATTTACAACGTGTTACACAGATGTTTAAAAGACAATTTCATGCTCAAAATGACAGATTTGAACAAACAGCCATAACAAATTATTTTCTAAAATGCCAATCCAATGTTTGAAATGATAAATTGGTTTTCTATCTAGCTGAACAAAGAGTCCTAGTTACATTCATTAGTGCACTCAAAAACAAGCAAGACTATTTGTGGTTAAAGTGAGTTTGTGATACAATTTAAATGCATGTATGCCTTTTAACAGAATCCACCAATGAATGATGTACAAAGTGACAAATTAGGACCTTAGATGGCTTTGGATAGCACAATGAGGTGGAATATAAAAGGTTGAAGAGATAAATTCCAGCCGTCGCTGACATCATAAAACCTGACAAATTGTAATAACGGACTGTGTAATCCACACCACTGTCATTCTCATCTCTTCAAGCTCTCCCTGACACAGTTATAGTCTCAAATTCGAGTCTGCAGCCAGGTTTAGACAAAAAGCCTCATCTTGTCCGCTGGCATTTGTCTTGTTCTGCATTATCTGAAATCAAACGCTCTATATTCCACTCCCACCGTTCCATATAGAACAATCAGTCCGGCCCTAATGTGGGAATGTCTGTAATCCTCACAAAAGGACGCTGACATTTATACCTAGCAGAAATGAATTAGACGGGGCCTGGATTCCTCCAGTGGCTTTGTGCATGGTACACTAGACTGGGTGGATAGATAATGACACTTTATTACAGGGTCATTATGGCAGGTAGCTCTCAACGATGAAAAGGCAGATCTAGTCAACATGGACAGCTCTGAGACAGGTGACCCAGCATGTTAACAAATATAGCAAATGGGCATTATGGGACTAATGAATTCAAAAGAAGCACTGGAGAAAGATCAACATAATAGCCGAGCCCATATAAGGGTTGCCAAGAAAGATACACATCTTAAGGCTGGTTTAAGGAACTATTCTCAACTATTGTGACCTTGCTTTCCCACAGTATTGGATCTGAAATATTACAAAGAGTGTGTTACATGCTTCATAATTATGCTGCTTAGTTTTAGTGTTGTCTTTGTCTCTGGTATCTGTCTTTGTGTCTGGTTAACTAATTAACTAGCAGGTTGATTTAATGAAGCATTTTTACATTATTAACACTACTAAATGTGTCCTACAGAACTCTGACTTGTGAGGGAATCTGTTAGTCTTTTCTGTTTGACCTATGTGGCTTAGTTTTGATTAGCATGTATTGTGCTGTAATATGTCACATGTGTCTTGGGGGATCCAGTCACAAGTGGACAGTTCTAAGGCCGTATGCAACAAAGTACACTACTATGATTGACAAATCATTACTATGGCGACCTGTCAATCAGGCTAGAGGTGACTCATACCCACGGCACTGTGTAAATTTAACCAGCGCAGTTGAAAAAGCTTATTAGGAGTTGGTTGTTAATTTTCTCTGGTGAGTACATTTTGTTTTACCCTGTTAGACAAAATTGTCAGCCTTGTTAAAATGACAGTTAACGTGAATACAGATGCAAATAGCTAAGTAAGCTAGCTAGCTCCGCACACGGCTGTTAACTCAACCGTCCAAATATGGTCATGTCCGAGGCTTCAAAACCGCAGTCCATAAACCAACGGGTGACGATGACTATGTCCATTTCTTATATACAGTCTATGCTTGTGATCAGATCACCCAAGACGCATGTTAGTGCCAGTTGTAAAAAGCCTCAAATTCTTGGTCTTCTTATGTAGACCCCATCGGGTTTTTGGCAGAAACAATTAAAACTAAAATTCAAGTTTGATGTTAATGCATTAAAAATACAGACTCAATATCACTCAAGTAAACCTTTGTGATGAGATAATGTGGGAGGCAGTGAGGTTGCCATGCATGATTTAGATGTTATTCATTTAAAAATAGCTTTAGTTGTGTACTAATTAAACAAACATGATATTACATGTCACTTATTGAATTTTATAGGTGCTGGTAGGCACATTTTCTAACTTTGGAGGAAACCAAGCTGGCTGTCTCCCTGTTTCCAGACATTACGTATGTTAGGCTAATCACCACTTCAGCTTCGTCCTCAACGCACAGCCATGAGAGTGATATCAATCTTCTCATCTAAATCTTGGTTATCATAATTTGATTTCAATTGTATGGCCATTATTAACAATACTTAAAATTTTAAAAAGATACACTGTGATTATTTTTTTTTCTATTTAGTAAGCAAAATTAAGACATGCTATTGTTTCTTCTATTTTGTTTAGGTTTACTGCCTACACAAAAGTAAGTGCAAATTTCAAAGCCATAAAAATGTTAGCTTATTCCTACACAGTTCAGTGTATGTATTACTACAATACACTAGATCAATAAAATCATATAATGGCCTTTAGAATGACCTTATTGATCATAACCAATCTATTGTCACCACTCCAGGAAAGGCTGTGGTACAGTACTCATGGTCACTGCTGAAATGATATCAGAGCCAAAATAGATGCCAATTTACTGTAGGAGTCATGCTGGGGTAAGACAATTTCCCCCTCTACAAACATTCCCTTGAAAAGTTTTACTCCTGAATATGAGTAAATATGAGTTTAAATGATAGTTTTCATATTAATATCAAACATCTCAATGTGTCTCACTGGATATGACATGAAGCCCAAGACAGAAAAAGTAATGTGTGTGTCAAGTGTTATTCACCAGTCCAATTCCAGTGTAAAATGTAAAAATTATCTGCATCTGTTCTAGTCCAACTATTCACAGGAGTCAGATTGCTGTTGGTATATCAATACTACTTACAGAACTTGGATGTTCATCCTGTTCTTTGTCACTATGCCAAACGTTTACCCGATGACATCAGTCTAGGTGGGTGCAAATCCTATAACATGAGATTAGGCCTCTTTACTTCACAGACAAGATAATGACATTAGCTAATGTATGAGCAATAGAATACCTCTGTCTCGATTCAGATACATCACTGAGAGAAACGCACAAGCACTTTGTTCTGGATTCAACCAGTTTCCTTTGAATTCTCTGTCACCTGATCAGCTCAGGGCATTCATTTCCATCTAAATTGCAACATGTTTTTCAGAGCAAATTAAAAACAAAGGCTTGTTTGTCCCCTGGACTGTATAAGTGACAGATCAGTCTTGTTCTAGAGCAAATGTATTAAAAGTACTTATCACAGCAAGTGATTTTTATCACATACAGTGTGTGCTATTACTGGGTCACACTTGATGCACTGTACCCTGTAAATAGATGTCAACTTGACAACAGCAGGACTAATCAGATGCTAGTAGGC
Organism: Micropterus dolomieu; assembly: GCF_021292245.1. NCBI lineage: Eukaryota > Metazoa > Chordata > Actinopteri > Centrarchiformes > Centrarchidae > Micropterus > Micropterus dolomieu. Next base: position 17,770,623 of record NC_060171.1, on the reverse strand, counting down.
TCTTTCCTGAACAGATACTATTTAGTTCAGAACTATGTTTTTTTTATGAGTTGTTGCTGTAATGTGACCCATTGAAGACCCATTGACCTTGGAGAATGATTTTTTTTGCAATGTGGCAAGTGGTCTATATGAGCCAGTGTTTGCAACTCTTACATGCATAGTTGCCAATGTTGAGACCTCAAAAATAGGGAAACCATTTCGAAACCAAAGTGGTGGGGTCTGTGGGTCATCCCCCAGAAACATTTGAGTTTCAGAGACTTTGTTTCCTGCATTCTGGTGACTTTTAAAGAAGAATAATAACAAAAAAATAATACACTGCATCAGGATTTGTATGTTAAATATTTTTATTTTTAGTTTTGGTGTGAACTTCTATGAATCTCTGGCATAAACTTCTTTCCAGGACATCTGCAAGTTGCATGCGTATTTCTCTCTCTTTAAGAGAGAGAAATACTCTAGCAATCATAGTACTCTCCATTTTTCTCTCTGTCTCTCACTTACTGAGGAGGACGAGGCTCTCCCATGGGCGTGGAAATAATATTTGGTGTATCTGTATTGTTGTCCGGGTGGAAACTATAGACTTTTAGAGCCGTAAGGCTTACACGTGCTATACAGTGGTAGAAACAGGTTGCAATAACAGAAAGGAAAAAAAGGTGTGGAAATTTATCATAGTCATAAATTGGGATAAAAACGGGAGAATTGAGATCCCGGCAGGAAACCAGGAGAGGGCAATGAAAAACGTGACTCTCCCGGGAAAATCTGAAGAGTTGACAAGTATGGCGAGTATGCTTATACGGTAGGGCAAATGGTGGACTTTTTGATTTTGAGTTTTTTCATTGCTAAGACTTAAATAAGGGAGTTTTAACAACAAAATCACACTTTCCTTTTTCACAGAATTATGTATTTAAATGCACTTTATTTTAGATTTTCTTCAAGGTTTTCATCGGTTTGCACTTGCATCAAAAATTCAAATGACTGACAGAAACATCTTAAGGCCTTTTGGATGGCATGAGGACTTGATTCAGTTCAAATTATTTAACAGACAATTTGATTCATTCTGCAGGATAACAGCAAAGAACATTTAAAAGTCGGGAACTCTCTGAGAAAAGGCCATAGCTACAAAGACCACATGTTCACACCAATGATTTTGTACAAATAGAAATGGACAAAGATTAAACAGTGATCATTTCATAATGTCATTACACATCATAACCTTAAGTGAATAAAAGAGGGCACTGTTTGATATTATCAACATGATATTATCACACAGTCATTAGGAAAAAAGACCAAGGTTCAAAGCACAACCAAGGGTGAAAGTCCCTAAGCCAGTGAACTTTGTGACCTGTGGGTTTTCCATGTGACCCCACCAATAAGAAATGCCTTAGGTAATTTAAGTCAAGTGGAGGTGTGTCACTTTCAAATAGACTTGGCTGTATAGCCCTGCCTGAGCAGCGCTCTGCTCCTCTGACCAGATGTGTGGGGCTTTTTTTTTCATTACAAGAGAAGGAGAAGCTGATAGTTGCAGGTGCAAGGCTGACATGAGGGCCAGCTTCGCAGGCCTTCATAAAGGGGATATCCATTGCCTGCGTTTAATCAGAGCCAGTGGGACGGGATGGGATTCATTGCTCTTTGATGGAGAGCACTGTTATGAAGATGGACAGTCACTTTGCTCTCTAAGTGAAACCATCGTTTAGCCTCAATTCCCAGAGAAAAGGCCCATTTGTTATCCACAGGGGAGTGCAGCAGGGGTGGTTATGCTAGGTGGAGGCTGCATGCATTTTCCACCCAGTTAGCGTGCATAGGCATACATTTATGGCCAGAGAAAACTGACTATGCAAAAGCCAAAGTGACATACAATATAGACTTTGAATATTCTTCCCACTTAAACCAACAGAGAAAAAACTGAAACACAGACACACAAATACACAAACACACACACACACACACACACGCCTATGTATGATCGCTGTGTGTGCATATATGCTCACTAGCCTGTATTTATCTACTGTTGGTGTACATGTACACATAATCATAGTGCAAGTGTTTGTTATTAATTTAAACCAGGTGCCATTACGTCAAATCATCAAAAACATCACAAATCTGCAAAACCCTGGATTTAGATCAATGATGTTTTGTTTTGTTTTTTCTTTCGTTAGTTTTCTGCCAATGTTTTTAAATTTCTTACATTCCAAAATATCTGTGTATGGCCACTACAGGACGTTTAAGATTAGAGAACAATCACGCTTATCGCATATAAACCATGATTAAGGTATGGTTAGGTTAAGGCAACTAAAACACTTGGTTAAGGTTAGGGAAAGATCCTGGTAACTGTTAATAAATGGTGAACATTTATTGCAGATTTGACATGAACATGAACTCTAGTCTCCTGCATGAAAGTCAGACATGGTATACACACAACCACCCCGACATCCAAACCCTTACTTTCTGTCTCACAGAGGGCACACTACTTCCCTGCATCAGCGCTGGATGTTGGCACTGGATGTAAATCAAGAGGTGCAAAATCATCCAATATGAACGTAATTCCTCTGGATACCGGGCTGAATTATAAGCACTTTCCTAAACTCGAAGAGGCGATTAGATGCTTTCAAAAGTGGATCCCATTAACAGTCTGTCCACTGTTAAAGTCCTGACCTCTGTGAGTCTGCTGCGATTCATTTGAGAACAGGTTTATCAAACAGTTTCTTCTCTAAGAGGAAAAGAATGAGCCTTGTCAAAGGGAGTGACACAGTGAAGAAGACAAGTCTATGTGTAGCTTTAATTCCTTACTCAGTCATCCAAAAGGATGAGAATTACACCATGTATCATTCTGATAAAGAAGCTCCACTCACCTTGTTCATGAATTTGGAAATTCTAATATGCTAAGTGAGAGTGTGTCGGAAAGGTTAATATATCGGAGAAAAGGCCTTTGATTGGACATGAGTTATTGTTAATGATAATAACTAATCCAATTACAGATAATTAATCTGCTGAATTAGATATTGTGTTGCAGGCCCACACCCCATACGCACTAACAGAGTTACAAAAAAACTCAACAAACTCTTATCAGGCCTGACATGTTCCTAATTTTCTAAAGTCTGGCACAATGCCACTGTATCCTAGCCTTAGCTTTTAGTGATTTTAAATCTCCCTGCTGTATCCTTTTTCAGGAATTTTCCAGATCCATTGTTTTGTTTCCAAATAACCAAGCCTGACAGGCTTGCCTTGGACCACTGTTTTATAGTATCCGCATATGTGTGCCTTTTCAGCCACATGTTGTATTTCACACTTGCATTGCCCTGTCTCAGCTATCACGCCTTTGTTGTGTTTAATGGTATCTTCAGCCTTGGACCACTGATACCAGCTGAGCGGTCAGAGTGTTAACACTCCTCAATATCTATTACAATTAGTTTTTGATTAAGGAACCCTGCGCGGCTGTTTGAAGCCTTTAATGTTGTGTCAACTGGATGATGATGGAGAGAGCAGCATGGACGCCTCCCAGTAACAAAGCGGCCAGTAAAAGGCTCCGAGTGAACCATTTTATCTTCTTAATGGAAACCAGATGACCTCTCTTTTCTTTTTTTATCCTCCATTTTTAATGTTGAAGTTTTTCTTAGGGTGATACTGACTCAGAGTATTCTCTCACTTATTTAATTTATGCCTGGGTTTTGGCAGCTTCTTTTCACCTTTCCCATAATGGCTGTGGCCAATGATTTTGACACCATGTTAGCCTTGGAACAAAGTATACGTATCAGTTCAGCAAGATGTACGACAGATCACCTCCTCTTAAAATGCATCATCATAATCAAGACTTATTGAAACAATTGAAAAGAAACTTTATTTTAGAGCTAAAGATAAGTTACTGCTCTGTAATCTCTGGATATTCTGATATGATGATTGTAGAAAAAGTATTTTATAATAAATATAAATAATAAAATAATATCAACTTTAGTAGCATTTACAATTCCAAATTATGAATCATAAATACTTCGATCAACAGAAGTGTTTGCAAAACACATCTCTAGCCAAAGAGTGTGCGGTTTAGGTACTGCATTCAAAAGCGGTTTAGTACAGTGTTTCAAGTATACTTCCATACCCCCCAACATCAAAAAGTGGTTTCCTAATCAGGTGTTACACCCCACCCTTTGGTGGCTACATGGGGTGAACAATTCTCCAACACTGACCCCAAACACAGGTACACACCTTTAAAACAACCAAATCAATGGAATTTATTAACATCCCAAGAACATAACACAAAAATCCCTGGCTGAGAGGCAGCAAGACCAGCAGTCCCAAATCAAGAAGCCCCCTTTCTGATGCTTGCACAGGAGCTTTTAAAGACCGCCTTCCAAGGCCAGGTGGACCTCGTTCAGCAATCAGCTGAAGTATTTCAGAGGCAGAACTAGGGCAGAAAAGGAACATGGAGAAAGCACAGAGAAACACATACAGCTGTAACACAGGTCTTTGACAAATAGAAACCTTTGGATGTCTCATCCTCATTTAATTATTGATAAATGATTCTAAATATTTTTCAGTGGTGTGTTATGTTGAATGATTTTGTTAGAAGAAGAAATAAAGAAGCAGAAAAGCAATGCTGACTACTTGCATAAGCCCAAATTATGTTTAAAAGCACATGATGTATGCTATGTACAGTAGGTATCATAGATTGTTGTTCTGAATTTATGTTGTCCATTATAATATTAACAGAAAGAATCTAAAGTCATACATAAAGGGGTAAACTCTCCATGGTGGTCAAAGTAAAATTTTCATGGAGTTGTATGCAAGTAATCATGTTAGAAAATTAACATTTTCCACCAAATATAACTTTAGCAAAACAAATCATAGACTTCAAGATCTGTTTTTTTATCAATGATACTATGACACATTATCTGTCAAAAGTGACATGATTTATTTATGATATATCATTTAGACAACTCTTCTGAGGATTTTATGCAGCAACTGCCATTATAAAGTTTGGAAACTAAGTAAACATTGCCTACTGAGAAATTTCAAAGTAGTCAAAGGATTTCATAAATAAACATGTCAAGAAGTCCAAAGGTCAAACAACCACACTGCCTTTCTGTATTTTAAAAAGCTGCACAATATTCAGGATTCATGTTCGGAGCACCCTGGTGGTTTTGAGTGATCACATGTTGAAGCAATTCACAGAGAAAAGTGTTCGCCACAAGTACTCTGCTTAGTTACCAGTGGAATGTGTGCAAGCGATAAATATAGTTCTCTGCATTTCATCAAAATAAACAAAACAAAAGCTTCAAAGATGTTCTGTTGAGGCCGAGAATTAAAGTACTTTTTCCTGCATGGCCAAAGCTGTGATTAGAGACCATGTTCACTGTTACTCATTCTGACACTGAATAACTAGCTATTCTGCCTTCAACACACCTCTTTCAGTAAAAAAAAAGATAAATCAGCTGGGTAATCAATTACTAAGTTAAAAGAAACATTAGCATGCTGGTGACAAGTGATCCATATACATATGACTTTGCAAAATAATTATCAGCCACTGCTCTGACATACCACACATACACTGACTCCTTCCATTCCAATTTCCCCACAAATTGTACAATCTTTCAATGTTCTTTATTAAGAAAAGACTATGAATTCTTAGCATACTGAAGGTCTTTCTAATGTTTGACACTGCTGAGGACTGCGAGACCTCTCTGTCACACTCACAAACATGAGGGGGAGATTAAAAAAAAAGTCCTGGCATGCAAGCAGTCTGATAAGTTGCAGCTTGTGTAGTTTTGTTTAGTTTACTTAATCCCTGAGCTGGAAATGACCTTGTGAACTTAAGCTGAGTTGAATGTTTTTTTTCTGCTCCTTCTTTTCTTTTCTCTTTTCATTTTACTTAGACAGCAGGTATCTCTCCATACTATACCTCCATTATACCGTGGATGGCTTTCAAACATTTTTTTTATCTCAGAGGTGTACCTTAGCTGCCATCGAGTTCTTGTGTGCCACTGCTGTTTCACCAAACCGATCCAGAGCTTTCTGCCTGCTACATTCACACATCGCAGGTCAAAGATCGCTGTCCTAGAACAATTACATTCACTCCTTTAGCACCAGCTTGAAGCTGCTTTCATCCAACATGCTTTTGTGCACATATGGCCTATAACTTGGCCAACCTTGGCTTAATCATTACCATGACCTGTTTATCTGATTGTCATGCAGGTAACCATTAATAAGTGTTTACCTCCTGATGACCTCTGAAAATGTGCACGCCGCCTTTGCCCCACAAATGTCAGCCCTATCAGACAAGTTGACCTGATTTTATTTTTGAAAGTGGCTGCACCTTGCACTATAATAATTCAGCTGTGCTTGTATTATAAAACCCTACATTTATAGATTTGATTCTCCTCAAATTGAGTTCAATTTCCTTTGAAAACAGCTCACTCATAGGTCACCCCCAAGTACTGAGATTGCTGTTATGTTATTATTTACAGTATGTTACTTGACAGTTTTGGACAACGTATTCATGAAGTAGAAAGAGAAACAGAAAGAATGAAAGCAAAAAGACAGAGAGAAAGAAAAAAAAAGAGTGGAAGAAGATTAATAGAGAGGCAAAAATGAATCTGGCTGAGATTTGTATTGGCTTTGTGAAGTCTTGCCATTTCCCAGTGACCAGCCGTGTCGCCCATCTTGTGTTTAGCTGATGCAGAAGGATATCTCACCAGTTGTCTTTCTCAGTGAGATGGGTAATATATAGCTGAGAGGTGCCCTGACATAGTTATAGCTGTTGGTGTCCTCGAAAAGACAAGGAGAGTCAATTACAATGGCAGAGCACAACGCCTGTACGAATGTCAACTCCCCGCGCAGACGGCTGTGATAAATAACACCTGACCTCACACCAGGAGGTGGTTTCTCTGCAGGGCCCGAGACAAACCTGCACGTGGAAATGTGAAATCAAGGCAGAATGTGGGCCACTTTAGGAGAAGGGTATAGGGCATAGCACAAGAGGACAGGGGACGTCTGAATGAGCAGCAAGACATGTCAAGAAACATAGTGCAATTGCACTACTGGTGTTTACTTTATGGCAATGCTGTGAAGATATGAACCTTCACTCGCGGGGTGTTGTGGCAGGCCCTGCTGTTATTCATACCTGTTCCTGACAAGAAAAACAAAGCTCCAACCCGTCCTGCACATACTCTATTTGTCCACATGAGACATAAAGCAGCAGGTTGGTCTGCCAGGAACTCCCATTGCGCTCGTCTGAGTGTAATCTTTGTTGACAGAAAGCAAGTGTGGGTATCAGGTCACTTTCTATGGCTTCCAGTAATGCACCACCACAGTATTCTGAATCCAGCAGAGACAGCGTGCAGATTGTTGATGCTCTAAGTGCAGAGACCTCTGTGCATGGTCGTGAACAGACTGGATTATTGGGCCCCAGCAAAGTTGACAATAGCAAGGTGAGGGTAGCATAAAGCACTGCAATAGTGAGCGCAGCTGCATAATCTCACCCTCTGTCTGCATGTACTTTGTGTATATGCATGCACATAAGCATGCGTGTGTGTGTGTGTGTGGCAAGTGGGGGAGTCCCAGGTCCCATGGGAGACATGCTGGCTAAAAGAGGGGAGGAATGAGCAACAGGCAGACACAAGGGCACGGGCAGATGTGTGCAAAGATAAATAAGGAGATAAATCATTGAGTGTCTGGACGCAAGGCATTTGCATTCCTGAAATGAAACTCCAAGGAGAAACACTGGCGCGTGCTGAGCTTCAGTGACTTTATATAAAATAAATACAGTATGTATGGTGTATGTACATGTGATGTGTTTTTCTGCGTGGGAGAAAGTGAGAAGATTTTTTCCTCTCAGCAGCTAACAGTAAAATCCATCACATGACTTCATCAAACGATATCCTTTGTGCAACCCTTTATGAAGTCAAACGACTGTTACCAAGTGACTCTTGGTGGGTTTCAGCTTTGTATCACACGTACTGAAATGAAATAATGAACCCTGGGCAAATTGGAGGTAATTTTGATAACAAGCATTCTTCAGCTCTGCATGCTAAAATAAACGGTGGAAGGGGTCACCTACACGTGGCTTATTTTTGGCGGGCCATGTTTGATCTATGGAGGTCCTGGGTTGCCTCAATTTCACAAAGAAGGACACTCCCCTTCTTAGATCACAGCGCTCCACATCTGATTTTCATGTCCGCAGAAAAGGTAGCTAAGACGAAAGTGTGCATGACAGTCAAATGTGCATTTGTATTTATTTCCAAATCAGATTTTTTCCTGCTATTATCAGCTGCTTTGCAGGATCAACAGTGGGTGAAAACTGCAATGAAATAGCCCCTGCTCTTTCCAGGAAATAGTATTATAAGATATAAGAGCACAATAAAAAATATTGAAGGCTATGCAACTTATTCAATACACAGTAAAGAATACATGCACATTTACTGATTTCTGTTTGGAAAGCAGTTCTAGTCTTCCCTCTGACTTATGTGAGTATGAAACACTGAAGCTAAATGTTGCTGTTCCTACATAATCATTCACCCTGGTCATAACTTTACCAGCACTGGGACTTTCCCATGAAGAGAGCAGGCAGAGAACTGAGAACACTCATGGTGGGAGGCTCTGGGTGTGTGGGAGGGAGCATGAAGGAGAGACTGTCATCACTAATTCCTTGCCAGGCAGCCCAAGAAGTGTTGACTAACTAATGACCGTGTTTAACAAGTGAAGTGTATCATGCTTGAGGAGACACAGCTGGATATGGGTCCTGTGTATTGAGTGACTCAGAGAAAACAATTCATTGTCTTAAATGCTATCCACCCACAAACAGTTTTCTCAAAGCGAGAAGGATATGTATTCATGAATGAAGTAAAGAGGGAGTTAAATTGGCGAAGGGAAACAGCTGGATTTTTAAAGAACTATGGTTGGTGGTTGGGTCACAAAGGCATATCTCTGTGGTACTGTGGTGGGAGTGGAGGATAAAACGGTAGTACAAGACTCGTAAATGAGGGATAGAAGGATTAGGATGTGAGAGCAAAGAAAAGGAATGCAACTTATCTAGAGGATGTTGGTACGAAATGGATGAGAGAAAGTTTTCCTTTGTAAATCACAAGCTGTGTCAGCTTGTGCAACAATCAACAGCAGCTCATTTAGAAGAAAGATGTCATCTTTAATAATAGGTCAAACTGAGTTCAGGACTATTATTTGGGAACATTATGAATTTGAATTAATCTGGAGAAAATGAAAATCACCTCTTTTTAGCAGAGAATACCTCAAAATTGCATGGGATTTAAACATATGTTATCAACTTGTCTGACAATTATTTTAACTTAGATTTGGCATTTGGCAGCTATGCTAACATGTGTTGGGATGATGCAGTGGAGCCAAGTTAATGTTTTATATTATAACTACAGCACTCCTGGCCAGACTAAGGCTCATGCTGTTTTGTATTCCTCTCAAGAGTGTGTTCATAACTCATTTCACATGCCAAGATTATGTTTGCCTATAATGAGGCAGAAAAAAGGAGCTACATTTTACAGCAGTGCTTTAGTTGAACGGTCAACTAGTGTTTCCCTAAAATATCCTTCTAATGAGCATTTTTGCTCACAGTCATTTATGACCAGGCTAAAGTTGCTTTTTAACCATGTGATCTGGAAAAAAAAAACTGTCCCTATTTATGGCCTCTCCATTACCTTATTACCTACCCCATACAGCATACGTTTAGTCAGCAAATCAGATTTTACTTAACTTATTTGTGGGAATATACACCACCATTTCAACCCTGTCTCCTACAAATTATGTTTATGTACTGCTAACTTAACAGTAGATGTGTTTGTGAGAAACATAAGGTCACCAGGCAATGTTGGTCAGTTGGTCCACCACTGTGTTCCAGTCCACAACTATAGGATGAATTGCAATGAATGAATGTACATACATTCATGATTCTGAGAGGATGAATCCTACTGGCTCCACCAGCAAGTTTTCACTTATTCAGTGACATGTACTAGAGACACACACTTTTATACAGTTATCCATGGTTCCCAGATGATGAACCCAACTGACTTTAATGGTCCTCTGACATTTCGTCTAGTGGCACCATAGTGTTTTGTGTGAACTGTCTTGACAACTATAAAATGGATGGCCATGAAATTTGATTTGCTACACACATTCATGTTCCAACAGGATGAATTTTAAAAACTTGATGATCCTTTAACTTTTTCATTTAACGCCATCATCAGGTCAAACTTTACTGCACAATTAATATGGTGAATATAGTAAACATTAGCACTGTCATGTTAGCATGCTGAAATTGGCATGTTGCACAAAGTAGCACTGTGCAAAATCAGATGCTTAGGCAAGAAGGGAAAGATTGTGATCTTTGTTGAATTTTAAAAATGTCCAGTGTATAAAAAATACTGTACAAATAACTTTTACATACTTGGGAAAACAAGATATTATTACAGCATATAAATGTAATTTCTTTGACACAGGGTTTCTGGGTTGCACAAATTCTACAGCCACCATCCACCCCGGTCACTTCCCGAGGGGTTGTGTGAGTTACAACACTTGTTGAACCTAATCCAGGCAGCAGTTAGGGTCACTTCAAAATGTATCTGGCAAAACAAATTAGTAGCAAACATCAGACAGGGCTTAAATTTATTAATTAAAAAAATGTACAAAAACAGTAAGAATTCAATTTCAGATCGAAAGGGTTTGAATCAAGCTGCCACCCGCCTTCCCAAAGCCAACCATACACACATACATTCACACACACACACACACACACACACACACACACACACACACACACACACACACACACACATACACACACAACAACAACAACATTCTGTGAGGAAGCTGTCCTAAGCCACTTAAATCTGTGCTATTTGATAGTGTTTGTGAAACGTTTACTTGTGACCTACACTCTCAAACTCCTTAAGCCATCCGCATGACTGAGGGAAGAGAAGGGCCTTTTAAGGCCCTAAGTATTGCCAGAGTCCTCCTTATATTACTGATGATATCTGTCCTGAGGAGTTTGCTGACAAGAGCCCAGGGATCAGAAATAGCCATAAAGCAGATGGGAAATTACACCTTATCCAACACATACTGAAATGGCCTGTCTGTTGATAGAAAAGGCTCACTACAGTGTCTTTAAGCAGGGATTTAGCCTTTGACCCATCCTCCCCAAGCCCATGGACACTACTACATCATGACTCAGTTACCATAGATAGCTTTACACTGCATTGCAACACATGCTGTAATACTGCTATGCCCCAGTGCTAAACAGGAGACAGGGAAATCCTTCAGCAAACCATCTGGCAGAAATACATAATATGTTCCTGTACCGAGTTCAGCAAATATGTGTACTGTTAAACTACAGTGGTAAGACATGTTTGTACAAATTGTGCTGCATGTGCTCTCACAGCACAGAGTTTGATTCAATATTGGAGAGACAGAGTGAGAGCGCGAGACAACATTAATCCCTTAAGCCCTTCAATGATGGCCTCTGACCAGGCCATATGAGATCCACTACCCTCTACTAATCTGCTCCAAACAGTGATGAACCCAGAAAGTGGCTCTTGCATTTAACAAACTGTTGACAGCAGGATTATCCAGTTTGTGGCAATGCAAACGTCAAAAATCCCACCAAGTGCATGTCTCTTGATGTAAACATTTTTTTTCTCAACAAAACCTACGCTGATATATGTATTATGTTACATATTATAATGGTTCAGATAGTGCCCCAAACAGTCTTTAGCTGAGCTACTGATCACTTAACCTCCGTGGGATAATTACAGACAGATGTACAGCAACACGTGTAGCTTACAAACAGCCTACAGCCTACTGTATCTACAATCTGCAAATAATAAAGGAAAATGCCAAATAGTTTTGGTGATATTTAGCTATTGGATTTAAATAAAACTGGGTAACACAATTCATCTGGACAATCATCATTTTCTGGACTTTCATCATTTTCATCTGGACAATCACAATACAAATTTATTTTCAGCATGAAACACTGTTTAATTTATAGAGTAACTTATTTATGAAATACAGTAATCTACATGCTTCTTTAAAATAGTACTAAACTTTGGAGATGCAATAATATTTGTGAATTTCAGGATGTTTTTATTTTCTGGTATTTGTGTCTAACATGTCCTAAGAAGAGGCAACACTTCTTTAGCAGTAAGCATTGGCATCTCAAAGCTCAAAGTCCTTGGCTCCAGTCTTGGCCTTGGTCTTTTATGTGTAGTTTGCTTGTTCATCTCTGTTGACGCTAGTTTATTTTCTGTGTACTCTGGTTCCCTCCCATGTGCAAAGTTTAAAGTGAGCCAGAATGTTGGTATTTTACTTTGATTAAACTTTTTCCTACTGTTAATCTTTAGCTGTTTAAACTTTTTAAAATAACAAAAATGTAGAAGTAATTACAATTTTCTTTTATCCCCCGGCAAAAACACAGAAAAAAGAATACCGAGTGATCACATTTTGTAAATAATATACACACACTGTCGGCTGAAGTTATACTGTGTGTACACAACAGCAGCATTAAATATAGATTCATCAAATGACTATCATTTAGATAATGAAGATAGAGTTAACAGAAAAAATATAATCTCTTAATTGGTATCATATCTGCTGACATTGCAATTCAGTGTGGGTCTTAGAATTTCCATTTAAGTTACGAACCTTTTCTTGCCAACATGTTTCTTAAGACTTTTCAGATTTAATGTTTAACTTTTGTCTCAGTTTCGTACACACTTCATAAATAGCACATTCTTCTGCAGTTTGCACAAAGAAGCAGGCTAAATGAAAATAATTCAAGGATAAGTGTAGGGTATTAAACAGAGACACAATTATTACAACCATCTCTGACTGAGGGTTAATCTGCAAAGTATTTCACAATTTCTTTTCCTTAAAACTCCGCTAAAGAAAGCAACTGCACAATTAACACTCCCTCTCACTCTTTCTCTCTCTCTCCTTCTCTCTCTCTCACACACACACACACTACAGGACAATTAAAGGTGCTGCGTGTTAGTTTGAAATGTGTTAGCAAGCATAACGCCACAATGCAATTCATTATCTGCAATACTGTCACCCCTCATCTGATACAATCCTTGAGTTTTTGACTGACACTCTCAGCCATGTTCACACTCTGCTGATTAAGATGCATGAAGTACACAAAGTCAGCTTGTTGGGGTCAAATGATGTTCTTGTCTTTGAAAAGAGACAGTGTCTATCAAACAAAGAGCCTCTCGCGGTACACTCTCACAAAATGTGCCTCGTCGCTGTCTAGGCCTTGAAATTACAGATAGCAAGACACTGAAACATGAAAGAGTCATTCATTCACATGACGCCGATATTTGGAGGATTTTATTAGAACTGTGATTGGTTAAAACCTAAATTCTTTTCTTCCTCTTGCCTCAAGACAATGAGCTCCTCATCTGGTCAAATGAAGAAACAGAAGTACATTTACTTCACAAATACAGCTTGTCTGAGCCAGAAACTGTGCACTCATATCCTATTGTTTTATTTCACACCAAGGGTAACCTGTAGCAGTGATCTATGAGCTTGGCTTCTCACTTTTATGCATTTGGACACAGATAATCTCTATTTATGTGCAAGTTATATCATTCAACCAGCAACAGTGACAAGTAAATGATGGCTCAATAAGAGAACTGTTCAAAATCCCTGTCTTGGTTGCGACAGTTGACTCTCCGTAGCAGTGCCACGTTGTTGAGCTTGATGCTGTACATAGAGCTTTACTGTAATGCGAACATGGCTAAGTGTGGTTGTAGCTGTCGCAAACCACACCTTTCCTTGTACTGCACTCCGAAGCTGCTTGTCTGGACGATGCAGCGATTCCATGCTTTCTCACAAACAAGCAAATCTCCTCCCTCCCAGTGGCTCTAGTAGCCGGAGAGGGAAGAGTGACTGGGCCGACGTTAGGAGTTCTTTCTGTTTTCATCCTAGTACCCATGATAAGCCTGACTAAAACTCATGGTTAAAACCCCCTTCCCAAATTTGGGTTTGGAGAGTGGAATTGCTGATGACAGCGGTCTGTCACAAAATAGTTTGGCAGCCATCAGGGACCAAATCTAGGCCCAGTCGGTGAGCAGGAGGCATAATCCTGTTTTTACACAGGCTGGCAGCTTAAGGGAAAGTGGGGTCCACCATTTGGATTCGCAGATGATGGAGCTGTCTTCCCAGCTGGCCTCTAATCTAACGGCGGGTGAGAGTATGCTGTGTAGATACACTGCCACTCTCCATGATATGCAGTCATTTTGCCATACAGTGAACGGACACGTCTGAGGACTGCCTGCTTAATTTAATGTTCTTTCTCCCATTGTCATCATATCTGCTCCTTAGCAACATGCAGACATAGTAGGGGACAATTCACAAGAAGCAGGGGCAAGACCAACACACTTTATTCAGCATACAAGAGCTGATGTTTGTGACAGGCCCCTTTTGATTTTGGTTCTTTACAGTTTTTGTAACAGCTGGACAGACTGGCAGTGGAGAGTGCAGAGGTAGCCCTTTCTACAGGACCGATGAGCCATAGTGTGCAGAGTGGTGTTGTGCCTGACCCACGCTCATCCCAGCAACATCCTTGCATGTTCTCAAACTGCCAGCCCAGCACAACGTGATGTTAACTTGATCATTTCCCCAATTAGCAAGCACACCAGATTGTTTGTGACATTTTTAAAACATTTACTTGTGGTTTTGTAACTCCCATACATCTAACAGTCCAGTCCAAGTTGTTGATTCTTTCTGCAAATTGGAGACTCTTCTCCTGTCTTTTGCCACGCAATTGGAGATGTAGTGAAGTCTCTTAATGTGTTAAGGACATTTCCAAGAAAAGCAAAGGTGTAAGTATGTTGTTCATTCCATCCAATGACTTTATGTTGCGCGGTGTAATACACATGGCAGCCTATAAGGACAGCTTGCTTTCAGAACACAGTAGGTGCACGGCAAAATTTAATCATGCGTCTGCACTAAACAGGTGGTGCTGGAAGCTTGGTGACTACTTTCAGGTAGTGCGGTGGAGAGGGCTGGTTGTGCCTAATTTAGTTTTGTGCCTAAAACGCCAATTGGAATCAGAATTACCTGTCATTTGGCGTAGTAGATATAAAATTGGATGGCACAGCCTATATGATATTTTCCTCTGTAATGGACTCTCCCATCACAGTTAATATGGTGCAATTGGTCAGTGGTGCAAATTTGTTTAACAAAGCATTCATTAATGTTGTAACAGCGGCCCTAAGTCTTGTTTCTCTTTACATTTGAAAGATCAGAAATAGCTCTTTCTTTTCAAGTGCATGTGGCAGAGTGCTGGACGTCGCATTAGGCCAGTCGCATCAAAACTTCACTCGTTTCTACATTTTCAATTAGCTCCAACTGCAACATGATCGGCTCAGTTTCAGTCACCATTGTTTGTAATGAAAAAAATATGTTGGTTGGGTGACTAACCTACATAACATGTTTTCACGTACTATGGGCGAACTGAGTCTGCAGACACACAAGGCATGCAGCAGTAGAACAATGTGTACGTAACACTAGGAGATTCCGTTTGCAAGCAGTTAGCAAGTTAGACAGACAAACCATGACATGTTCCCTCACCATGCATTGAGCCAAAAGTAAACTTACTCTGCATTCGCTATAAAGTAATATTTTTCGATCAAGTGTCCCTCAGACAGGCTGAAATATCTCCGGAGCACTGTTACTGCCTTCCGCCAAGTTTTCACTGACCCAAAACAAACCCACATGGGATGCTGCGCATGCACACCTGCATCTTGGAGACTGTTGCTAACATTGATTGATGTTGGACAGCATTCACCCTGAGTTTTTCAAAGTTTTTGATGGTTTAATGGTTTTTAGTGGTTTTAATGATAATTAAAACTAGAAATGGTAATACTAACCACCAGGAATTTTACCGTGGTTTATCATTAAAACAGTAACTGTTTCATCCCTAAGCATGAATTATATATCAAACAAAGAAACATTTAAAGATCAACAAGAGAGGAAAAACACTGAAATTGTAATTTACTGGAAAACATAAAGAACCAAAAGTGAATTGTTTAGACTGGATTTGAAATGATTAAATATACTGCACAGGGAGATACACACACGCACACAAATACACAAAAATACACACACACATACATACACTCCTCTGTGTTCTCTGGTTGGCTAGGAATCAGACTTTGCTGAAAGAAAAATCCCTCCAACTCCCATCCTGATAGAGTCTATTGAAACACAGACCCCACACCAAGACTAATAGCAATGGGAATCAGCTGAAAATATGTGACATAATCACATTAGTGTCTTAAAGAACACAAAGCGCATAGTCAACTTCCCTTGATCAAGGAACATCTGGAGGGGTAGGGAACTTGAAACAGAGTCCTGCCTTTCCCCTACTGAAATGAAAACAAGCTGTTTCACTATGCTTCCAGGCCAAAGTAGAACAAGAACTTTGACACAGTAATGGATGGCTCCAGCAGCCGCACAGCTTAATGTGAAGATCCCAAAAAAAGGGAGAAGGAAAGATCTTGAAAGTTTCAGAATAACGCCCACTGCTTTCCCAGTGCGTTTGAACTCTGACCTGAAAGACTGAAGATTCAAAGCTACGATTTTTGCTCGTTCTCCTTTGAAAATGACTGTGAAAGCACTGTACAGTTGTTCCCCCTTCGTAACAATGATGTCTGATTGCTCTGATGTTAATCTCTGTGATATGTATTAAATATATGTTTTTTTCAAACAAATAACAATAATAATAATTAAAAATGTATTAAAAGTAAAGAAAACAAGCTTGAAAGTCTTGAAAGATTTTAAACAATAAACTGGAGTCCTGAAATTTTATAGGCCAAGTTGCCAAAGGGTTTCCAGCTGAGCACATATAGAGAGGTGACAGTCATTATAACGGCCTTGTGCTTTGGTCCAAGTGTTCTTTTAAAATATGAATGCTGGTTAATATTTTCCAGAGGTCCTTCTACACACTTTTAATGCCCACTTTTTGTCTTCTCCCTATCCAAGGAACAAAGACTGGTTTCTGTTTCTGCTCTCAGCCTGCTGTGCGAGTAAGGGCCTGGCCAGCCCATTAACACCCACCTCAACATGTTCCATTCCAACATTGGGAGCTAATTACAAACACTGGCTAGGCTTAAAAACCTCTTATAGACAGCAAAGAAAGAAAGAAAGAATGAGAGTGAGGCGTTTGAGGGCGTTAGAGGGAGAGAGAGAGGAAGAGAGACATTGAGAGAGAGAGAGAGTTGGTGAAGACTGAAGAGTGGGGAGGCCCCAAAGAGGCTAATGAATCCATAGGCAACTCCAAGGCTCTGCTACTGCGTAAATAGTTGTTCACTATATGCACTGCTACTTAGGCAAAATGGGGCTTCATAATGTTCGGCTTTTGTCGACCATCAAATTCCTCAAGAGCACAGGCGCTGAAAGGTGTGGCTGTGTTTTATTCTCCTTGTGCCTCTCGCTTTCTTTACACCCTTTCAACATCTATTCGTGTGGAGTGTGGGGGGGGGGGGGGGAATGCAATGAAAGAAATGCTGATTTGGTGATATGGAGAAATTGATTAATCAGGATAGGTTGCTTGTTGTAGAGAGAGAATTTTGGGGATTAATAAAAACATTGTTTTGCTTTAACACCAGCTGCTCTAAGCCTCAATAACACATTCAGTTTTTTTCTTTTCAATTTGAATTAAAAAAAAATCATATTTATTAGCAGTATTGTTCCATTGAAAACACAATTGTTTGATCTGTACTTAATATATGCCATTTTCCAAAAGCTAAATTCAAAATGTCCATGCATGCATTAAAAGAAAAATCATCCATAAGACACTTGTGCAAGTTTTAGCAAAACATAAGTAAAAAAGAAAGAACTGTCCCAAATTAATTTCTCTGTTTACAAAGAACTACATTGATGTGTAAAAAACAAAAGGATGAGAACCTTTTAAGGCACTAAATCTTTTGTCAACTCCTTTGTGTCAGAAAATGTATTCAGAGATCTAAAACCCTGAAAGAGAAAGTCAAAATACCTTCCGATCACTGTGAAGCGTCTGTAGTTAGAACTAAAAAGATACTGCAGTCTCCTACTGCAGATCTCACCCTCAGTATGTCTTAGCAAAGACACATGACATGCGGCTGACATGAGCTCCGAGTTGCGGTTAGCGCAGTAGTTCCCACATGTAACTGTCTCTAATCAAGTCCTGTGCCTCGTCGCCTGAGGCAAAGAGATCAGACAGATCTCAAAGTGTGCCATCAACCACAAATTACAGCCCTTGATTTGAGGTTAACTGGGAGCCACTCCTCTAAGAATAACAGTTGTAATACCTAGATTGGCAGAAACCTGTGACAGAGCTTAGGAGTAACACTTGGTATCACATTTGGCATGGAATCAGGTATTGTCACAGAAAGGTAGGGATTGGAACCAGGAACACTCTTCCATTGGCTATAGAGTATGTCATTGAACTGTACAGTGGATTTGACCAAAAATTCTTACCATCAATAGTTTGTCCAGATCTGATTCGAGTGCTTTAAAATAAAATGCTTGGGGAGAGGAGAGTGGTGGGTCTTGGCCTAACACCTTGAATTGCTGATAGTCTGGTCTATTTCCATATGCATGTGCAATCCAAATTTTCCTTTTTGGAACCCTTAAGCCCTACACAAGTTATGCCTCCTGCCAAATACCTACTAAAGCAACCCGTAAAAATAAAGAGTGAAGACTGTTTTATTTCACCTCGCGAGGAGGTTTTTATCATGTGTACTTTTTGGCACGTAAATAAACAGAGCCGGGGTGAGTGCAGCCTCATAAGAATCAGCACAATGACATTTTGGGTGCCAGAGTTTCACTTTTTTTTTATGTCAAGGCTTACTTTGCAGTCACCTTATTCAGCGCCTTTAGTTACCACATCATAAAGCAGAGGCAGACATTTTCCGCCACCCCTGTGACACCCCCTGCTCCTAAGACTACTTCTCAAGAATGCTTGAACTCGTTTGTTAAGATGCGAGCCAAAGTAAAGCAAAAACATTTGTCATTAGTTGGCTGTGGCGGAGGGGTGCCCCAGATGTAGCCCTTGTGCTGGCTTAAATGCAGAGTGTGTGTGTGTGTGCTCGCTAACCAGCCCGGCTTATGTGGCTCGTAGGCAAGCGGCCAAGAGAAAGCAGCCTCCTACTGTTTAATGACAATAAATTTACTGCCCCACTCCGTATTGCTCTTGTATTTTGTAAACAAGGTTAATGCTCCTTTTAATTGAGCACCTGGTGACAGTGTATGACCTTACTCATAGTGACACTTACCTGAATGGCTTGGTCCAACCGCATGGGTCAGACTTTTTTGCCTAAAATATTTTTAAAAACAAGTATTTGTAACTGCTGCTTCATCTTTTACAGTTAATGGCGCCCGTATTTTCACTCCTGTGTGTGCACGTCTGTGTCCAATTGGATTTACTTGGCAGCGGTTACATTCTTGAACACATACCTCTGAAGCAGTTTTTGTGTCATTTACACAAGATTAACTGAATAATTCTCCCTCTCCTTTTTTAAGAATTATGTATTTCTTACTTCATCTCACTTAAGGTGGTTCTTATTCTATATGTAAAAACTTAAAACCCCCTTATTATCACCTCAAAAGAGGGATTATGGCTAATTGAGCATTGTAGCCAGATAATTGGGCCCGAGGACCTATCCACATGGCGAGAATAACCCTCCTAGTCTGATTCTGAAAAAGAGACAAAGCCAGGGGGTGGAGTAATGTGAGTTAAGGGATTCTCACCAGCTCTTGTGAGAGCTTGTTTCACATACACAGCTCAAAGTGGAGCTAATAACTTAACGCTAGTGTGTTTTCACTCTTGAGGGGTCTTTCTCCTTGGAACCTAGAACATTCTCCCAGATCCTTTAGTAAGGACTCTTGAGGGACTTTGTTGAGCTTGCCAAGTTCTTTACAAAGACTTTGCCTCTCTTTATCTGCCTCTGTCTTGCTCTCTCTCTCTCTCCCTCTCTCTCACACACAAACACACACACACGCATGTACACACACTCAACACACACACACCCACAAAACAGAAAATAATTATACACTATTAATAAATCAAGCTGAAGGGAGTTAGTTACATGTGTCATCATGTAGCCACATTTGTGATCCTGTTTGTGTGCTCTGCATTTTCAAATCAAACAGCAAACATAGTAAGAAAAGCTTTTTCTTCTTTAAAAATGTTTTTACTGCTAACTTTTTGTGATATGGTTCTGTTCAATGGGTGAAATTAAGACTGGAGCTTAATAGTCATTGTCTCAGTACTGTCTTTCATTGTCCACAATGTGGAAATTTGTCTTTGGCTTCACAGGCAGATTATTATTATTATCATTAAAAAAAAAATCACACAACAAAAACATAATAAATAACACAACATACACAGTACAGACCATAACGGATAGGATTCCAGTGTGGAAACACTATGAATTTAGAAAGATTATTATTTTTTTAATTAAGAAAATACTTTTTTATTTTGACTGAAGACAGGATCATAGCTGAGCGGTGTTAACCAGGACTTCACTTTTTTTGTAGCCAAATATGTCTGTTGGCAAGATCAACGGGCGACTTTCTCTGCCTTTACTTCCTACTCTGTTTTTTTTAACTGTCGCAACTAATACAGTACATTTGAAAATTAGAGCCCTCTGCTTTCACTGAACTATTTTACTCAAGTTATCTAAGCTACTTATGATGCCAGTCGGAAACATTGAGAGTAAATTCCCCTCTCATCACCACACAGAATGTATGTAGCAATTTTCCTCCAAGTGTCTGCAATAACATTTGATCATGATGAAATTTAAACGGACAGTGGCGAAAAACAACTGAATCACCACTGACCAGTCTCACTATCACCTCTACTGCACCGTGCATTATTGCAGGCTCAAGGTGCACTTCCTTATTACATAACTGACCGGCATATAAAAGTATCTCCTTGGAGGTGTGATTTTCCAAATTGCATTTCCAAGAACCAACCCAGAAAACTACTCTTAAAGTCAGAAACTAAGCTAGTGGAGGTAAGTGTAACACTGCTAATAGGGTCTCAATCCTTCTTCAGTGACCTTTACCCCCCCCTCATCCTCTTTCAAGACAAACAGTCCATGACTGCCCTTGACTCCTCCTCTGGTGCTGCAGCACGATGCCCCAGCTCTCTCTTAGTGTGACCCTTCGTTGACAGTTCTCTCCAAGCCACGAACTTAAGCTGCCTTTTGCTAAGCCTTGTCTGATGACAGGGGCATCAAGTGATCACCGGTCTTGGTATGAGAGCACGCCCCCCAGTGGGAGGCTTGTTAGTGATCCTCCACTGCTTACAGGAAAAAATGGCCTTCCGTTTCCGCTGTCTAGAAACTGTAGTCTAAGTATGACAAACTGCAGAGCGCAGCTGAAAATTGACACTTTCAACAGTATAATATCATTTCAAAGTCTGAGCTATGGTCATTCAGATTTGGCCGCAGAGTCAAAGGTTTGGTCTAGCCTCTATTAAAAACAGACAATGTTATTTGAACGGATTTTGTCTACAGGCCTAACTACACAACATTTAGATCAAGCAAGGACTGGCTACTAAAGAGTCAGGATATCATTCATTGTTGACAGGGTATTATGAAGAGAACCCTCTCTGCAATTATACACTGATGTTGGAACAAGGATAAAATCAAGCAGGGCTTTTATTAGAAATTCCCTCATAGAAGAAAGTGAGATAGTAATTGTATAATAAAAAATATGCTTGTTTTAAGATCAAGGCCTGTACACATAGTCTACATACAACATTTGTAGATCACAGTTGCTTGCAAGCATTGCACATATGTTATCTTTTCGCTAATACAACTCTAATAGCAGTGGCTATACAGCTGTCCTCATCGTCATGGCCAGGTTTCAGCTGAAATAATGGGGGGGGTATGATAGTGTGCGTTCTCTAACTGAGCTACAGGAAAAGGTCACAAGGAAACATATGGGAAATAATAGCAAAAGGAACATCACAAGCAGTATGTTGCCTTCTGTTAATATCACATAGCTCTCTATCGATGGTGAACTGTGTGGCGACCCTGGGACCAGAGCCAAATAATTCTAAAAAGGTCAAAGATTTACTTTGTCTAAATTTTCTTTAAATGTGACTCTAACAAAAACAAACCATTTACAAGTGCTCTGTTTCAGTGCTTGAGGAAATGAAACTTACTGTCAGTGAGAAGTTGCCCTGGAGAATTGATTAAGCACTCCAAAAGAAATTATGATACAGCATTGAAACCACGTAATATGTTAAGGTGGCAGGTTAAAATTCATACAAAGGCAGAACATGGCGATACAAATACTTAACCTGGATTTAATTCCCTGAATGCTCACATTCTGTAGGCCAGTAATTTTCACAGTGTGATGTGGGGAGTCGTGGATGTCAACAGTGTAATTTAAAGTACTTTTACATCAGAAGGCTAATTTTGAAGCCACTAGAATTTTGCTCTCCTGCATAAGAATTTAGTAGCTTTTAATGGAAATCTCACATTCTCATTTCACTGGCCTCTCTGTTGTATTTGAACACAAACACTTTAGTTCTTTGCTGCATCAAATCAAAAACCACAAATATTCCCCAGTTCCACATGCTAAATCAGCTGACAGAGGTCAGTAACCAACCAGGGAGTAATTTCAGTGTATTAAAAAACATATTGCAATCTAATTTGAATTAATTTAACACTTATCGCAAACAAGAGCACACAGTTGGTATGGAAACAGCTCAAGCTAATTTGATTACAAATCTTCCCCGCGTGGTAAAAGTCCTCAGCACTGTACGGCGGGACCAGTGGTAGCAGTCAGCGGTTAAAGCACAGTAGCATAGAGGTTAATACACTCAGCACATGTTGCTTCTTACAACAGGTGGTGCAGCACGATCGGCGGCTCCCAGCATTCCAGCTTTTCCATGCTGGTGGCCCCTGGTATTCTGGGATTTACGCTGCCTCCCCTCCTTTCAACCACAGAGGCCTGACTGACAAGCTAATCGTTGGGCTGGGATCCCCTCAGCTATTGATTCCACTGCAACACAACACCCCCCAGTCAATGAAACTGCAATATAATGCTTGAGCTGCAAAGAAAAGGGGAGTATAAGCGTGTTGAGCAACTGGAAGAAATTTGCTGCTGCTGCCTCCACTGCATGCTCCTCGTTGCAGCTGCTGGTAGGTAGAAACAGAGCGGCACAAATAAAGCAGGGAAAAATGTGTCTCAGGGGGTAGAAGCTTGAAGGGGTAGGTTATTAAAAGCCACAAAGTGGAGCCCATGCTGGGCATAGAGAAATAGCCGCAGCATGGTTGAGGCACAATGGAAAAGAAGGGGGTCTGCTTTCTAAATTGTTCTAATCCTTTGAGTGTTTTATTTCATTCGGTTTTGTAGTTTAAAAATGCTGCCATGGACTGTGCGTATGCTTTGGCTCAACTACATGACATCCAAAAGGGCAGGGTTTGTCAGACCAACTATACCTTTTTTAAAGATATAAAAGGCTCATTTACTGACAATTAGTGTCTTCTTTTTTTAATTGTTTTCAAAATTTTCCAATAGTAAAAAAAGCATTAGTTCTTACAGATGTCCTAACAGATTGCTGTAGAAAACAATCTGCCATCAAATTTCACCAAGTTATTTTATCAGTACTTTTACTTTTTTTTTTTTATTCAATACCCAGCTACTCTAAATATTGATCCGTAAGGCACAATGGCTGCAACAGTAACCGCAATTAGTCGCATTACTGCTGGTTCCAGTCATTTAGTCAAGTATCCAATTTCCATGCTGTGTGAACACTTAATTAAAACAAATGTGCTACAAATATATATTGGGGATCAGCAGCCTTCAAAAAGCCTCTTGCGGCTTGGCGAGTCAATGCAACAAGGAGGATAGCAAATCAATGTCGCTGGTCACTTATGCCACAGGGATTTAATCAAATGTGAATACTGACAATAACACCCAGAGAGGACAGTGGAATTATGGCTAATAGCCTCTCTGGGAAAAACACCAAACATGCTGTGTATGTTCAGTAAGACTTAAAAACAACTGTCGACCATTCTTCACTGTAGATTAAATTAAAAATGCTGAAGCGCTTTTGAAAAGTGTACAATATTCAAACATTAATGAGAGCTGGCAGGAATATTCATCTCAGTGTTTGATGGGTGGCCATGCTTTCGGGCTTTTTCATGTCCTTTTGAATTTCCATATGAGTAACAATGTAGTTACTGTAGTGTCAGCGTGACCTCTTCTGATATTTGTGGCCTGTTTATATTTGGTCTTAAACATGTCAAGATAATTGAGCGGATCATATTTGGACGCAGTCAGAAGGCTGTGTTATATGTTTCCCAGTATGACATGCAAACAAATTACTGGTAGCACGGGCAAAATCTGTTGCTACTGTACAGCGCAGAGGTCAGGAAAGTTCATGCACACATTTACACATAGAAGAAGAAACTTGCAAATACTAGAGATTTATTGTGATTACATAGTGAATGACAAATCCGGCTTATGGCAATACAACTAAAACTGCTTTTTGATACCAATGGACAAAGTAAAAACTAATTCATCAATGTAGCAAAAGTACTTGCATAACACCAATAAACCTTACAAACACTGCCTGTAATGACAGCTGCCCTGACAACAGCAAATCATCCTTAGTGGCAAGTATGACACAGCAGCTATGGTTGGTGGTTAAAGAGAAAGCTCATAGTCATGGTTTAAGGAAACCGATGTTGGCTGTTGGTAGGAGACAGAAGCAAACTGTGGTCTGTGGTGTCAAAAACACACTTAGTGTGGGCAATAATCCACCCCAACCTCCTCCCAATGCGTTTTTCTGAAAATGTAACAACATCAGCAATCACTATTCCCACAACCATGAAAGGGTGCTTACAAGGAAAATACAAACATGTGATTTGGTTTTTAACAAGTGACAAATGCTGCTTTTTCTCGGACACGAACTGCCTTATATTAAAATCTGATTTTGCTTTTCTATATGTAGAATGAGAAGGAGAATTACAGTACTACAAGAAATGATGGTAATCCTTACTCCACATTTTAATATAACACAGCCTAAAGATGTATCATGCTCTGGACTGCCCGTGGGCAGTTCCAGTGACTCATAAGAAATAAAAATACTGGCATCCAAACCTGTCAATTAGGTGCAGATGGCACATTGACACATTCTCACTTTCACTATTCTAACTTGCAAATGAGTTTTTGAAGCATATGGTGTCCAGAGTTCAGGAACTTAATTAGATGGAGTATATAGTAATATACATCCAGCAACTGAAAAAAAGCAAACCACTTTCCAGGTGAGGCTAAGCTTAAAATATTAAGGCAATCATTGATAGTAAAAAAAAATCTGTTTATTTTAATAGTTATGAAGCATTTTCAAGACTTTTGCAAAGCTAGGTAGGGATCCAGTGAGCCTCGCTTAGGAACCTAGCCTATAAATCTCAAGCCTTCGGGTCACTCACTAACCAAAAACAGAGCCCCATGTGGATGCTCAAATGGCGCTTTCACTAAAAAGTTTAGCAATAAAGTGATTAGTAATTATAATTATGTGTTTCAGTGACTTTTGATAAGCAATTTGTGACAACAAGTGCCCAACCTTGGCAAAGGTATGACTCTCCAACGATGCCCTAATCATTCTGTCGTGTTCAAGATAATGGAGGAATCAGTAGCAGATGGTTAGTGCACCATAAATAGCAAAGGTAATTAGAGAGCCTGTCAAAACAGAAATGTGCTGTTGGTTCAGGTAAGAAAAAAAATGCAACCGATTCTATAACTGATGACCCACGTTTCCTCAAGGGGTTTACGTAGAAATCCCTCAAAGACCAGAACAGATGATTAGATCGTCTTTAGGAGTGAAATTACTGGTTAGTTACTGTTTTAAGAAAGTTTCCCAATGCCAGATGTGTTATTGGACCCAGTGCCCCAGATGTGGGAGTGTTATGTACAGTTCAACAGTTAGAAAGTGAAATGAAATGTGTGTGTGTTTGCTGCAGTAACATTTCCTATAAGAGAGAAGAGTACTTGAAATGCTAAGGGCAGCCTCATAAATGTACATACATACATTTATGAACTAAATATTTGTTCCAAAAATGTAAAGCAACACAAGTGACAATGACATTTCAAGCAGACAGTATAAAGACAACATGATACTAATGCTTTGTACTCCTTTGAAACAGGGGAAGTTATGCTTTTTTTTATATATGTGAACACTTTCTCTGTGAACCTGAATAGACAGTGACATGGTTTTGAAGTTTCACTGAGATATTTTCCATACGCTGTATTACAGCTAATAACCCTATAACTCAAGACCTTTTAAAACGGACCAATCTGTGATTTATCTCAGGGAAATGCACTTTCAACTTGACAAACATGCATTAATAGAATAAAAGTACTACTCCACTCTGTGTACGTTCAAGTATGATCCCTGTTGTAATGTCATAAATAAACATGCATGTGGTGGTGCATGATTCATCGATTAAATATGACAGCAGCTATTATTATTTCAGGGCTTGTTTTGTTATATTGTTTTAACTGGATATGAGAATCTAGGTTGCTGTTTTTCAGGTCATTCTCAGGGAGACATGGGCCAAAATATCTTGGAGTAAAAGAGGGCCAAACCGTTTTCTGGATATTCCCTGTCCCCTAACAATGAGCCTGTGCTCTGCATAAACAGTATTACTCCGACAACATTTTTCAGTCCTCAGCCATTTCTAGGGCAAGCTCGGACCCCTGGGAGTTTACAGAAATAACCACAATATCAGAGTGGCTTTTTTTTTTTTGAAGCTCACCTGTGTTGTTTCCAAAGGGCCACAAAGTCAACTGGAGCTGCTCAACATACGACAACAAACGGTTATGAAGTCCCTCTTATTTACAGGTTTTTGGAATTGGCAGCACTTTGCACCATTTTCTAACGTTTCATAACATAAGGTGTTGGCAATATTTTATTAATAGTTAGTGGGCAAATAATACAATGTTTCACTACACTGTAAATCTGAGGGATCTAATGAGAGTTTAAAAAGAGCACATTGTGACAGCACCATGAGCACACACATCACGTAAAAGTAACCAGATGGCAGAGATTTTGGGTGAGTGTGGATTTAAGCTCCACGTTCACACAATACCATTACTGTAATTTTACAGGAAAATTTCAAGGATTTTGAGACATAATCTGGTTCAGATCATTGAACTGCTTTACTGTAATGATTTTTGTCCAATACATCTCCTGTATAATGCAAGAATGGCAATAGGATTTCTAAACATTGCTGACTGATGGCCTTGCAGTCATCTGAACTATTTACAGTAACTATAATAGAGGGATACGTTATGACCATTGCTTATATATGCTTCAGCTTAATTTATGACTAATTAAGTTTTCTGGTTAGTTTGGTAAGTTAAAGGGCAATAAAATCTGGTGCTGGCCAAGAAAAAAAGGAGACAAAAGCTGTGTCTTCAAATGTTTGTAGGAACAGCATGTCATCAATTGTCTCCAATGCTTCTGACAGGTTGATAAGAAGAACAGCAGTAATACTTCATAACAGGTGTATCTACAATTTCAAATATTACCACGTGCAATAGTTCAAAGGATTATTATTTCAAAAGTAATCAGTTGATTTTTAATTATTAGTAGTGACTGAAATCTAAGAATTGGTTATCCTTTAACCTTTTTTCAAACAGTGTTTTTCTCACTGATACTTACGTGTTTCTGTAAAAAAGGAAAACAAAAACTCAAGTTGGTAGTGTGCAGTAAAGCAAAGAAACCCTTACAGTCCTGCAGCTGCAGCACGTAACTTTGAACAGTTGAAATGTCAGGCATAGCACAGCAAATTACTAATTTCCTGTCTGTGTGTATGGCAGCAGGAAGTTGGAGATACATCCTCCCCTCTGGCTGAAGGGAAGGAAACAGTGTGAATGCAGAGGGGATGTCACTGACCTCTCTGAAGAGAGTCAAGGCTTGACCTTGAAGCCTAGCTGACTAAACAGAGGACTAAAATCACTCAGGGCTGAACATGGGTATCACTGGCACAGTTCCCCTACGATCTGATATTCTTATGGCTCAAACTGTGTTTGATAATTTTTTCTTCATAGACAAAGATATTTGAATACAGATTGCTGAAATATGTGGACCTAAGCAGCTACAGACAAATTTTGTCAACTGAAGCTCATCTGTTTGAGTCACTTCATTTTATGTTTTTTTTTTTTTTTTTTTTTTAATTGAATGCTGTATTAGTAGATTAAATACAGATGAAAGTTACAGTTAACTACATCTACATTTAGTGCTCATCCAGCTGAACAGACATGCTGTCTTAAAGTCAGTAGTCATCCCACAAAACCTAACATGCTACATTATGGATCATAAAGGTAAGAAGCAACTTCCTGGATTTATGAGCCTACAACATGGGATGAAACCATTTGGTTTTTATTATTCCATTTACTCTTAGCCGGACCACAACGTGGTTCTGAGAGCCTGTTTTATGTATTCAGCTGCCTTCCCCTCAACAAGCATGTGGAGCCGCTTAAATAAACCATCAACCAGAGCACAGCTGCAACAACAACCGATCGATCGCAGGCAGGTTACCGTCTGAACACTGCGCCGCCAGCACGCTGGCTTCAGCAGGTGGGGTGGGAGTTGTAATTTGCTGCTGAAGGGCTTTTGTGCCTGCCTGACTTCAGAAAAACTGTAACTTGTGCCTCCCTTGATAGATAGCCATGAAGGCTGATAGAATGTGTGTGTTTGGGTGAGATTCGCCGCTGTATAAACAATCGACTCCCTACCTTCCACAACATCTGGGAACTCTCAAGTATTGAGGCAGAAACAAATAACCAGGGACTTGTTAGTTTCTGATTAGATTTTAAACAACTCATCATGGCTCATGGAGTTCCCCTCACTGCGCTGCATGCCATACAGGAATACACAAGAAAAAAACAACAACGCCAAGACAAAAAACAAATGAACACGGAGGGCTCATCAGTATCCAGAAATGGTCTTTCATGAAATATCATAAACGACATGCTTATATGTTGTTGTTTTTTTGCTAGCAGTCAGGAGTTTATTGCCAGTTTTAAAGACAGCCTTTTCTAGTTACAATAAAGCCAATGGTCCAGGCGCTCTGAAGAAGGGGCCTCATTGGCTTGACAGAGATGGCAATCTCTCAGTGGTATTTAATTCCCTGAATTCTGTGTTCTCACTCTCCTTAATCTCCTCGTTCAAACAAACAAGCAGCATCAGATTCTTCTCCCCGTCGGTCAACTTTGCCAGCTCTTCTTGAATGAAGACTGTCCGCGTTATCAGTAATCCTTTTGTCTGTCTTAGTCTAACGTCTGGATGAGCATTGTGAGTAAAGTCTGGACCTGTCATTGGCTTAGAAAAAAAAAAAAGTAATTCCTTTTTGCATGAAAGAATTTCACAGCTAGCGTAACCTGCATACAGTTTATGAGTTTGCCGTACGAGACAAAAACACCAGTTTCTCAACTGCAGCCTGACAAGAAATACTATAATAAAATCATAATGCAAAATCTGTTCTGATTCAGTGTAGTATGTAACACATACTTTAAGGATACACTTTTTGGAAATGACATCATCATGCTTTCACAACTTTTATTGGCACAGCTGTATAACTAGCCAGTTCAACAACAAGCTGCAGTATAACACAATGTCAAACAAACTATATCTGCCTCACGCCTTGTTATGCTCTTTCTGTGTGTCTGCTGTCTGCCCATGCGTTTGACTCACGTTTACACGTTCTCTCTCTCTCACTCTCTCTCTCTCACACACATACTAAGATCACACAATGTCGGCTGCGGTTGAACCTTTGCACTGCAGCAAGGCACAGGTTTTGCCCCTGCAAATCCGGTTCCTAGACAATCTAAGCCAATTACAGTACGAGGGCAAATGGTTAACCTCTATAATATACATTTCCCAGCCTCTTTCTCTGAGGTTGCTTGTCATCCCCGGAGAAGAGTTATGCACCAGGGCCCAGTGTCCC
Organism: Micropterus dolomieu; assembly: GCF_021292245.1. Taxonomy (NCBI): domain Eukaryota; kingdom Metazoa; phylum Chordata; class Actinopteri; order Centrarchiformes; family Centrarchidae; genus Micropterus; species Micropterus dolomieu. The sequence goes on along the minus strand of NC_060171.1, from coordinate 17,740,654 downwards.
AGGCGACCCAGTTTGAATTGGCTCAATTCATTAAGCCAGGACCCGTGCACAAGTCTGAGTTCACACGGCGAAGACACTTGCAGCAAACAGCTGCTGCACATTCCTGATGGGAGGGCCAGGCAGATGTCCAAGGAAAATCAAAGGGAAAGACAGGGGAAAGTTTACGAGCCAGCGTTTGCCAACCTCAATGAGAACTTCTCCGTCCCCTCCTCAAAGACAGGGTGCAGCTGGCGGAACTCGTGGCCCTGTCCTGTTTGGGTCTCCCCTGGTTCTCCCTCTCCCACTCAAAACACTGCAACAACTCAACATGCTGACAATATCAGTTGTCTCCTCGGTGCTCTCTCTTTGAACCACAACCACTTTGGCACAAGTGGAGGTGGTCTGGCTGCAGGATTGGAGTAATCATTAAATCTGATTCCTTTGACATTGTTACACTGAACCCATTCATTGTTCGACATTAAATCTAAAAATAAAAGTTAAGAATGTGCAGCCTTTAGAAAACAGAAATTAAGAAAACGGGTGCGTGCAGTTGCTGTAAACATTTTGTTGGCTGTCTGCTTTGAATCTAAAAACATGTCATTTGGATTTATTATTAATTTATTCATTCATTTGTTTGATAAAGTTAAGTCAAGGATGAGATGGCACTTGATTTTAAAGATGCAATCCGCAAGTTTGCATGACAGGTATATTTTCCTACAAAATTGAAGATTTTGTTGGCTGTCTGCCAAAACAAACAAACCATTTACAGAATCAGAAAACATTAATAACCAACAATTAATGTGAAAAGGACAGTAGTTTCCAAGGCTGTTGATTTGACTTTTTGTGGTGGGACTACCATTGCTGTACAGTTGGATCATGGACAGCGTCTTTAAAGACAACTTTCAAATAGCGCCTCCAGCCCCGCACCATCCTCTCATTCATCACTTTACAAACAAGGACAGGAGCATGGTCATGCTTACACTTCTCTCTCTGTGATACTCTTTCTTTGTTCTGCATGCCACCTCCTAACCCACTACTGTCTCAGCTCTATCCCTCTCCACCCCGCCCGCTCATCTCCACCCCTGCCCCATTGCACACAAACACAGCGTGATGCCAGTTGTAATCACTGTTGGACACAATTTCAGGGACAATTTGAAGACTATTTATTATCCTTGGTCAATAAAAACAGGGGACAAGCATCTTCTGGATGTTCATTTGAAACCTATTGACAGGTTTATAAATGGATCATTGTGTTAGTAATTACTGTACATGTATGGTCTATGTGTTTTTTTTTTTTTGCTCATTCTGAATGAAAACATTTGAATTGTCACTCCAACACAATTTAATTTTAACTACATTGCATGCATAAACTTTTCTGTCAGAAAGTGAAATAATATATGCTTGCTCTCCTTTTAACATATAACCTACAGAAATGTACCTCACACAGAGCATTTATCTGTAATGTAAAATTGAGTCCAACATATAACCAGCTTTTAATCTACAGTGGTGAATAAGCTCCTGCCTGGTTACTAAATTGAATATGAAGCCTGAGAGAGTTCCCCTGGGAAAAATAGTGATAAAACTACCAGTAAATGGTGCTGTATCCATCCGTGGCCTCTTCAGATTAGGTGGACGAGACAAACTTCCCTCCAGGGGAAAGTTCCTCAGCAGGGCTCCAGGTAACACAAACCTCTTAATCACACATGACCTGGCAGCTAAGAGAGAGTTAAGCAGCAGCATGGGGCCTCCCATAGGTTTCCCTCCCTTCCAACAGCATCATTAGCAGAGGCACATGGCCCGCCTGCATCCATCCCTGTGTTTACAAACACCATCGACAGTGACATTATAGGGAAACTGTGGCTTATTTTAGAAATGTTCTTACGATGAATTGGAAAGCCTTGCAGTCTATACTAAACTAACTGGATCAAGACATTTCCATATTAAGCCAAGACTTTGGTGTAAACATTTGTAATCTGCTCCGCCAAATGTTTTTAAGCAGACTGCCACTCTACCATGCCAGTATGAGTCACTTTTGACAAAATGCAATTATTGTTCTTCAGCAGCAAATAAAAATTGTTACAAACATATAATGTTTAATGAGGCCTTAAAAAACATGTTTGTGTATGTTTGTACAGGACTGAACAGATCTCTCCTTCAGTATAGTTTTAGTGGCGCACACCCACACATGTTCATTTATCAAAGTGAACTTTTAAGGGGAAAAACATCCTGAACAGTGGTTGAAGGTTTATATGTCATCAGCCATTAGAGCGACCCAGGGTGATGCTCAAGTTAGAGGAACAGTCTGTATGCCCTTGGAAAAAGCTGACAGCGGGTCAATATTTTGGTAGAAGAGTCTATAAATATAACATATGTAACACATTCATCTGTGACAGGCGCAGGCTTCGCATCGCTATGTGTACTTCACTGCATGTACTGTGACATTTTATCAGTTGGGCATGATCGCAGCCTTGGGTGGGATAATCAATTTCATAAAGAATTCATTGTATTATTAATATATGGATGAAGAGGCAATGATGATTTTGTCTTTCAATGACTGACCAAAACGTGGTTAATAATTTTATTTGAAGTAAAATAAGGCTTTTCTGAGGTGACCCAACATATGTAAACTTTACACAGTCCGTGATGTCCAGCTTAGATGCAACAGACGAGCTGGACTTCGGTGCATAACACTACAGTCATATAAAAAAGAAAATCCCAAACTATTCAGTCAGCTTGTTTCACGTTGTAGGGAGGTGAGAATGTGTCTTTTAATTGTGAATTAGTTTATAAAATAGGCCCAATGAAAGACATCCACATTTACAGCCATTTCAATCAGTGAATGTAGTAAATTAATTAGAATTGTTGATATTTTAATGACCGTTCGTTTCGTTTCTGGCTGTTTGTCAGTAGATTTCTTTTGTGAACAATGCCAAATACATAAAATTACTGCACCCATGTATCAGTAATAGGCTGAACCACTTGTAAAATGTTAATCTGCATAATAAAAGATACCGTATGTAACACATCATTAACACAGTAGCTCTAGAGATTGTATTATTATTTGGTTACTAACTAACCTATGCTGATTAGTGGAAATTAAACTGTAATAATCAGAGACCTCAGGCTTATCAGCAATGCATTAATACCTGACAACGCAGGTGAGGAAAGACTGTGTTAAATCTGTCCAGGTCCTTGTCAACATTGTGCATCTTACATCAGCAATCCACAAGAGTTTCCATCTAAAACGTGTTTTGACATATCTGTGGTCACCTGTTTCTGTTGCTCTGCCAATTGGTGTTTGAGATCTGGTACAAAAATGATGTGTGTTTGCATGAAGCAAACTGATATATGAAATTAGAGTAATTTTAAAATTCTGGCAAAGAAATGCAGATGGAAATGGGTCAATGTCTTTACTATCTTTACTAACTCTGGTATTTAAATGTTGACTATCAAACTGTCCCTAATAAATAAAGTTTCTATCACAGTGCCCTAATGTATTTCTGAGGAAGATGGGATCAAAAATGTAAAAGTTTAAAAATCCTTTTACTGCAACCTCTATAGAAAACCCCTACAGCAGAGGTTTAGCGGCTTCATGATTTATGATATATATAATTGACACATACAGAGCTGGCTGATGAGGATGTATAGTAGCTGCATAGTAGATGTACTATGTACTGCTTGCTTACTTCCACTTGATGATTGTCATATTAACATATATTATCATAACATATCATCATCAATAATAAACTTGCATGAAGATAACATTTGAATATCAAGTTTAACTCTGTCATAATGTCATTTGTAAATTTCAAAGTGCACGGCAACAACTTTTGCAGGGAGCAAAGGCTAAAGGAGGTCTTTAAGACCTGGGGCAGTTGGTCCATGGGCTGGAATGCAGAGGGAGGCTTATAAATTAGGGACCTAATGAAAACTCTCTGGTGTCCAACTGAAGCAATCATCTGGTTAGAATCAACCAGTTATTCCACTAATTTCCCAACCGCTCTCTCCAAGCCCTGAATGCCTAATTTAAAAGAAAAGTGCATGTTCCATTTTACACACCTGCAGTTTGAACTCAAGACTGTGATCCCTTCACCTAACTTTTTTCTTCACTTTAAAAAAAAACAACAAAAAAAAACCAATTAATCTATGTGAAGAATCCCCATATATCTAAAACAAAACAATATCTACAACTGACCTGACCAACCAGTTGCAAATAACTGATTAAAGAGTAACATTTTGACATAAACAGCATCATTTTCAAATTTGTTTACAATACAAATACAAGTTTTTGCTTAACTGAAAGTAGTTTCTCTAACCACAGAATTATACATAAAGAAATCAGAACTTAATTAAGATTTTACAGGATTTGGTGGATCTTAGGATAAGGAAACACACTCTAAAACATCTCCCCAAAAGACGTGGTCACTACCTTCCTTGGAGTTATTCAACCTTTCACCCACTGGGCCCCCGAATCTGACCTTTAACCAGATGCCATTTGCTTAAAATCTCCCTGCCAGTTTCAACCTCTGGAATCTGCAACACATTATAAGAAGAGAAGGGAACAAAGGAAGTAGATTAGAGGCTAGCCTGGTTATTAGTTTGCTGATACAGTTTTACAAGGGTCAAATGCAATGATAGAGAAAACAAGTTGAGGAAGAAAAGGTGTTTCAGAAGCTCAAACTAAAGGCCCCTAATAGAGCTGTAAAAAACATTGCAATGATAATGCAGATTTTCGTTCCAAAAAAGGAAAATGTCCATCTAATTTGCAGCTGGAAAGCTCTATTTAATTAATTTATTTTTTTTTAAATGGTTGTCTCAAAGAAATACAGTATATATCTGCAAAACATGTGTTTTATATGATAACAGCCAATTGTCTTTTGGTGCATAGTAATGCTGTGTTGGTTTCCTTCCCGGGTCTCAATATCAAATGGTCAATTTCACTTCTCATCTTTGCTTGCTTTAAATGCCTTTGTGGATTTTGCTCCCTCTCAATCGCATATTATCTCAGTTAGAAAGTGTGTTTTTACCAGGGGGGTGGCGGTGAGTGGAGGTGCTGATGTATTGAGCAAAGTTGCTTGTCTTTGCTGAAAGCTTTTGTTTCCTGGGGCTCTCTATTCATCACAAAGCCTTTGGTGGGAAGAGACATAAAGACAGGCTCTGACCCTAGTGTGAGCCCTTTGACCTCTGTGAACCCAAGGGGACAGATTTTCAGCAACTGTGCAATCACTATTAGTTGACCGCAAGGTCTGTAGTGGAAAATGGCTGGAGCCAGACAAAGTGAATGGATGGACATGGTGGGAAAATCTGGTAATTTATAGAAGTTGAGAGTCTATCTCAAAAGAGGTGATGGTGGATCAGCTGACATGTGGGGTCAAAGGTGATGTTTGGGCATGATTTCCTGCCAGTGTTACTGTAACATCTGTGTGTTAAGAGACATCTGGGACTAAAGCATTTTGACCCTCTGGGGCATGATCGTGAAAACAAAAGAAATAGTAAACGCTACAGTTAAGATCGCTGATGTCAATGACCACGTCAGACACAAATCCCTCTACAGCTACTTTTGACAAAATAAAATTCTCACACCATTGAAACAAATATTTTGCTTTGAACTATTGCAGACAATTTCAAACTTAATAATGGTTTATGTAGCATTAAATCCCAATGAAAACAAGTTTTTAATAACTTACCATCACAACTTTCAACACCAGACTTCATTAAATTCACTTTGAAAGACAAAATATTCTCCAGTAAAACGGCTCTAGTCAGGGCTCTCCTTTGAGACCGGCTGTGATAAAGTGGATCGTTTTGGCTCCTGCACTGTCATCTACAAGTGTCCAAGTAAAGAAATACTGGGAGTCCCCAGCCCTAGGGCTAGCCATTAAGTAAATTGGCCTCTCAAGACCTATAGCTGTGTCACTGTCCGTGACGAGCTGCCACCTTTTTGACCCATGGATAGGAGTCCAGTGCTGACCAGCAGCTGTTCTGTGGGCTTGTCTTTCCAAGCCTGGGAAGTGGTTCCTAATTAGCCTCCCACACCCATAAATGTGTCCAGTAGGTCAGTCACTCCGCGCTCATTGATCGCACTGATGTGTTCCGTGCTGAGGTTTGACTTAAGCTCCTTCATCAAAATGAATGAGAGGAAATAGGTGACACAAGCAGTCTGCACGTGTCAATAAGACCATCAGAGGTAAAAGTCTGATTTGAGGAAATAGATGAGTTAGCTGGCACTGATTTTAATAGATTTACAATATCCAAAACTGAAAAAAATAATAAAATAGTGTTGATTAATTTAACATGAGATTGATATTTGATTGTAGAGGTGAAACAGGATAAAAATATAATATTCCTTGTACTGTTTCAATTGTCACTGGTGTTCCCTTTAGATTTATTTCTAATGTCCTATTACAGACATCATGACCAGGTCAATACTTCAGCAGTAGCAACCACAGGTTATGACGGTAATGATAAATGGATGGAGCTACACTCAGCCCGAGCACAATATCATGTGTGGCGTGTCAGACACAGGGCTCTCTTCTAACGAAGTCACAGGAAACAAGTCTTTGAGGGCCTGCCCTCCACAATCACTCCTCCAGATATTTTTCTCGTCCTCTTCTACCCTCCATGAGTTGTTTTTCTTTCATTTAGCTGGCCTCCACCAATAAAAATGCAAGCCAATTTTCCAGCGCATTAACCCAAGAGATCTTTAATACACAAGAGTTTTGGTGCAAAGGGGACGGCAAGGCCTCATGGAAAGATGGATGGGCCTGCCGACTAAGAGTGGGCAGTTTTCCCACTGCCCTGGTCTCAGCCTGGGACAAAGGCCTCATTGAGTGTGATGCTTGACATCAGCATCATAAACTAGTCATTGCTACAAAGACTCTGACACTTTAAAGTACCAGCTACTGCCGCTTTCTTTTCTCTCCTTGTTACAGCATTGCTTAGGCTAATCACGTCACTGGCAGTTGTTCCTTTCTTTTTTTTTGCTGATGCCAATACAAAGACATTGAATGTAAAATAATGTCAAGAGAGTTTCGAATTTCACTTGCAGTTCTTTCCAAACTATTGTGTAAAAAAGAAGATTCCAGTTTATCTTGATTTTGGTGAAACCTTTGGTGATAAGCAGTCATTGCTATGGTTTTGCGCCCACAATACCCTAACATACAATGACAGTGATGTTTAATGTTAGAAAATGAGGCTTTATTCATAAAAATGCATATTAATTTTCCCAGTTTATTTTCAAAAAACCCCTAAACCTGGAAGTGCATCACTTTCTGACAGACATAGAATGTTTTTGAGGAAGGAGGGTGGTCTGCATTGTAAATAATGCTGTCTAACCTTTAATGACTTGTGTACAGGTTCAGTGACTATTATCAACTAGCAATATATATGAGATATATAAGAATAAATATATTAGTTAAGCATCTGCAGTAATTGGCTTAAGGGTTCATGCAACAGTTATGGGTTTATCACCCGTATATGCCACTAATTTGATTACAGTTTATATTAGTTGCAAGATTATGATCTAGTTTAGTGTATACGTCTCTCGCTGTCACCACATATAACAATTCCAGTATTATTTTGAAAGAGAAGGATTATGCAACAACAAAAAACAAAAAATAAAAAAACCCCCAGCTCAATAACCTTAAAGTCGTGGCATCAATAAGACAAGGAGATATGACTGTGCCCGTGTCAATGGCAGTCTGATCCTCAAACATGATGTCAGCTCAAAGCCAGTTTCGGATTCTCAATGTCATGGAAAAAAGGCAAGGGTGCACTTTAATAGATTAAACACAGAGAGCCAGACGACTGTGCTGCCAGGGAGGTGCTGATGGATGCAGTCAAATTTAATATGAATTCATGCTGGATTGCAACAGAAAGTGAGGGCAACACTGCATGAAACATAAACAGCAAAAATTTTTAACATCTTTAGCCTGAGAAAAAAACAAAACACTTTTTCCTTGGAAAAGACCCACATCAGTCAGTTGCTATTAGAAAACATCTGCAGATGACAAAAGGAAATATGAGAGAATGTAAAATTACATGGTAAAATAACATGTTCTCTTATGAACCATACATGAATTTAAATTATACAGTGTTTTTTTATATTAGCTGAAAGATGAAGGCAGAAAAATACAACCATTCCTTATGATTGCCTTCTGAAACCTTCAGTTCTATGTCTATATTTTACTCCTTTACATTTATCTGCATTGCCTTTATTGATCGAGTCATAATGATGTTTGACTTGAAGCAATAATTACTCTCAAGTGCCAGAGCTGCAGTACATTAGGAGACAACGCATCCTAATAGAGACGATTGTGTGAGGATGACAGAAACAGTGTTTTTTGTATTTGTAACTGTAAGAGAGAGTGAGAAAAAGAGGAGAGAAGAAGAGGAGGAGGAGGAGAAGGAGGAGTGGGAAGGGGGTTGTTGCAGGGTGAAGCTCAGACTGAACTCATATACAGGGAAACAGCTGCTTCACATTGCTAACCCCTGGAACAATGTGAAGATAGTATGTTTAGACAGGTTTGAGCAAGAATGGAGGTCACCAAACCTTTAGGGGAGATGTCAGTCGTAGCTGTCAGCCACTGGAAACACACAGTGAAATTACATTAGTCCTTCGCTGGCATCTACTGCAGTTTTACTGTGCTCTAATCCTGCAGGGTAATGTAAGAAGAATTTGAAGAAGAAATGAAATTCTCCTCCACTGGCTCCTGTTTATTTCCTCAGTGAATTTGTTGTAGGGATGCAATTCACACTAAAATGGCAGACCACCTGTCACTGATGTTGTTCTGCACGGATACGGAAGGATCCAAGTTGGTCTGATCACAGGCCTTAAAGAAGCCAGAGACCTCAAAGAAGTGTGACACCGCTCATCGTCGTGACTGACAACCTCGCAGCTGCCCCGTCGATCCATAGGGCGAAGAACTCCACCGTGTTTTTGTCACCTACTTACTCAGGCGTGTGTAATCGATCCTTCATGTGCTGTAAAAAAAAAAAAAAGAAGAATACTTCAAGGTCTGGAGATTATCACCCTTGCCAGCTGGCTCAAAAGTGCCTCTGAGTCTATATTTAAATAAAGTCAAATGATAAAGAATGAGTCGACAAGAAAACCATTACACATTGGCAAGCGAGTGGCAGCTTAAACATAATGTTCTGGGTCGGTCAGTTCAATACATTATCCCTGAAACAGTGTCCTGTCGTGATTTATGTATATTGTTCTAGTCTGTAAAGGAATGCCAATTTATGTTGCTTATCATTCGAAATATTAAATGTTCTTATTATTAAAGTTTCACTTTTTAAATGATCTTTTTTTTGTAACTGAACTGTTATGATAAACTGATTGGGTGAGATGGTCTTCTGAGATTATTTGCACCTTCACTCCAAACCAGCATCCGCGCTGCCCCGTCTTTTGAATGACTGTGGCATTATTCTGTTAATAGTTATCTGTCCTCAAGTCCTTGACCTCCTCGAATTGTAAACACGCTTTTTACACCACTCTCAGCACTCTTTGACCAAGGGAGCTTTGTCGACAGTGGGGCCCAGGGATAAGCAAGCAGGGGCTGAACCTGTTCCGGCCTGCAGTGCCCTCTGCAGCACCTCTGCTCCACACTCAGTCAAATTTCTCCCAGCGCTGCCGGATCACATGGGTTAATCTCTCCTGACCCCCGACTCCTCAAAAGCACAAGCCTGGCTCTTTTGGACTCCGTCCCGGTGTGAGTGCAATGCAGTACCATGGAAGTAGACCTCACACATCCCCTTGTTCACTGGCACCAGTTTGCAGACTTCAGAATAGTGAAGATAAGGTACAAGAATGTCAGGAAGTCTGACACCAATGAGCGGTTTGGTAAACAAACAGTTGCAGACGTCTGCCCGCATCCCCTGCCCCTTAACGACCTTCAATTCCACCCTTTTAAATGTCAAGCTGTGAAATATGGTTCTTTGGTAGGGGTACTAGTTAAACAAATCACACTGCAGTAACGGACCGGCCACACATTTGAGTTTTAAAAACTGATACTAAAATATACAACATTTATTTTTATTACTAAATCACTGTCAGCCTAATTTTAATTCATATCATACACCAGTTTTTCAACTGTCTACAAATAATTATTAATACTACTTAACAAACGACAGAATAAATATAGGTGAGACATAATATAATAATTGCATAACAAAGGATTTACAGACAATTGACCTTAAATGCTAACAATAGGTAATGCAGTATTTGTATTTTAAAAAAGGAGATGTATTAATTATACATTACAATGCTATAATATGTATATATATATATATATATATATATATATATATATATATATATACATATATGTTTTGCATACATAGTCAAACAGTCCCACTGCAGCCCCCTTGCCAAGGCATTTAAGTACATCTCACACAAAATTGTGTGTGAGATGTCCACAGAGGTTGCAGGTAGCGCTGAGAGGGAACACTGACAATTATATATGCATGGAAGGTAAAAGGAACAGAGCGGGATTTCTATTGGGAGGCTAACGCTCTGATATCCTTCCCAGGTACTTTGATCCCTCTGGTGTAGTGAAGCAAAAAGCCAATCATTCTTAACCACATAAAAGTTAACAGAGCATGACCTGGTATTTAGCTTTATGTTTATCTGTGTTATTAATGTGGGCAAGAGGAGCGTGGCCTGTGACTGCGGGTCAGATTGGCAGGTGTTGAGCTGTTCTGATGCTGTGATTTCACAGCCTCTTTGCTCTCTGCTTCAGGTGAGTGAAATGATGCTTGCTTTAATAGGGGACTTCAGACTGACATGTGTAGGAGTATCATATGCCCCGACAACAACAATTGTCACACTGGAACCACTGCTTTATACTTTGCGCTTTTCTCCCTCAAAGACTAAATAAAGCTGTGATCAATTGTAATTTGTGCATTGAGGGTAATTCGTTGATCTGCTAAATAGGCAGTGCTTGGAGAAAAGATAGCATCTGGGGGACAAGTGAGTGGCGGTGGGAGAAAGGCAGATAAAGAAATGTGAGCGCGTTTTTTACACATTCCCCGAAACCACAGGCAATCCTGATGAAGATGATAGAGGGAGTCTCTGATTAACCATCCGGTTAGCAGGATGTATGTCCCTGCCAAGGCAGACAAATGGAACTATTGTAATGCTATGACAGTCTTTGATCATTTATGTGTTCAGGGAGATATCTTCATCAGAGGTGCTCCTTGTTAAAGCTGTCACAGGCTTGTACACATAAATATTTGCACTTTGTTAGATTCCATGGGCCATCAATATACAATAATTACTTTGAACATATGAGCACCCAGAGGCAATTTTCAACATTAAAGCGCATACTTTGTCTTTCTGCTTATTTAAATCTATGTTTTATTAAGCTCTTAAAGATCTGAGGGAAGGGTATATAAATACAATTTTCAATTTAAATAGAACCTAATGTAAAAATGTGATTATATTAATTAATTAAAAAACCATTAGATTCTTATTATATTAAATGTATGCTACTACTGTGATTTATCTGTAGTACGTATTTTACTATGGAGATTTTTTAGGCTAAATGACAGAATTTAAGATGTTGAACTGTAGGCCTATAGCAGACAGCAGAAACTTTTCACAGCCAGAAGCCCATCTGTACGGTTCCACTGAATATGCATGGGGCTAAGTACGGTCTAGCCTGAGCCATTAATAATCTTGTCATCACAGCCCAGAACTCCAAGTTATTCAGTTATTGTCTAACTTATTTTGCAGTCCTCTGGATTCTGACAACCCCCCATTACTACAAATGTCACAGCCGGAGTCACAAAAGCAAAACCTCCTGAAATGAAAGCAGTGATTCACTTTTTTTTAGTGGGATTAAACGCTTTGAGACTTTGCAAGGGATCTACCCACATACATACAGAAAACTCCTGGCTGTGTGCGGAGAAAAACATTTTTAGGTGATGCTAGTATGTGGAGGCATGACTGTGTGTGTGTGACTGTGTGAATGTGCATGTGGGAGCTGCCCTGGCCCTATAGTGAGCAACTATCAGGAGTGAGAAAGCGGGGGGTAAGAAGACTGACGCAAGGTAGCATTTGCAATTGGGAGGCTTTGGTTTCAGGCTCTCCAGTCATCAATCATCCCAGGCCTATTCTGTTCTTTGACAGCTCAGTACAAGGCTTGACATTTAACACTCACGACCCTGGACCAGGCTGTGCTCGAGACCAGAGACTTCAGAAACACAAAAATTGAATAGAATGACACTTTTCCCCTCTTCAGTAAGTGGTAGAACTGAGGCAAAACAGATACAAATTAATAATTCCCATCTGCAATACACTTCACTCCGGTGAAATTACTGCTTACGGCCCCGTGTTCCCCCTTTGCCCCTTACTCTGACATGCACAAAAGAGCTAAATGAGAAAGTCAAGAGGCCTCTAGGCCTATTAGACTAAATGCTAGTATGTTTTTTTTGTGTGGATGGACTCTGTGAACTTTGAAACTTACAGCTCACGAAATCATTAGTAGTGTTTTGGAAAAAGGGAGAGCAAAGATATTTTTATATCTTAATGTTTCAGTTAGCAATGCAGCATGATGGAATGTGGATTAATTGTACACATTTCAAATTACTAGCGAACATTTATCTGTCCTTAAGCTGCCTCTGATATTACACTCATTGAAATTTCCAAGGGGAAATGAGCTTATGTTTTGTGACCACATTTGGTTTTTTGCCTTTTTGGGTCAGTAGGTCGCTATAAACAGAGTAATAATATTGAAAAGAAAACACTGCTCTGATAATAACCAACATGACCTGACATCAACTGCATAATGCAGCACTATGGCCTATAAAATACCAGATTTACCAAATTTGAACAGGATTTGTCCCCCCAATAAGCACATCTGTCAGTCCAGAGATGTCACAGTGTGACCTACTCAAATCTACTAAAACTGGTTCAGAAGCATTATATAACAAACCCCATGCACCTCTCTCTCTCTCTCTCTCTTCCTTGATCACTCACACACACGTCCATGACCCATGATAACTCTACAAAGAGCATGCATTTCATTTACACTGTTTTCTCACAGGCAATACAAGCATGGACCTCGCTGTCTTGTTTCCCTCATGGATTTAGCATGTGGATACCGATAACATCGCCTGGACATCAACCATATCCATTCACTCTTATGTCAGGGAATTGATAGCTTCTTTTGGATTGTGTGAGCCACAGAAAATCTCTTCCATCTTTGTGTGTGATACGCTCTGCTAGCTGCATACTAAACATGTTGCCAGACAACTGGTCATGTCTTAACTGTGAAACTAGCAACTATTGTTCATGTGGCTATTGAACATGCCTTTAACGACTCCAAGGGCAACCTTTCATCTTGTACAAGGTACCAGGGCTCTTAAACCATTTCATATGTCCTTTCAGGCATTTAACATTATAACATAAGTCAATGTGGTTAGATAGTCTAGACAATTATACAACCATAAAGAAACATTAAAGTGAAAAAAGGTGTTGCAGGAAGTTTTTTTATTTTTTTTATTTGACCAAATAATGTAAACAAGTGCTTTTCAATTTATTTATAGGAATATTCAGTACAAATTGAGTCCTGCAGTAAGTCACTTACTTTTCTCTTGAGTACTGCTGTCATGCTTCTTAATTTGTCACTTTTAATGTGGGCACACAAAAATATGCAAGAAGCCCATGTGCATACACCCACACCCACACACACACACACACACACACACACACACACACACACACACCAGTGCAGATTGTTGTCCAGACGATTGGTTGTGATGTCATAGTAAACCTCTTTTCTGAGAAAGATTCATCAGATTATGACCAAAGCCAAGCCTTTCTTGCAACACTCCACTAGCTGCACCATATGGTTAGGTCCTAAAGCCATGGGTGGAGGGTTTAATGACAGAGCGGATGTGCAGCGCACATGCCGAGGGATGTTGGGGGATGGGCTAAAAAAAACACTCATCAAGTCTTTGGCCTGGAAAGGCTGTACAAGGTCAGCTACACAGCGGGGGCAGGGTGAGGGAGCCAGAGACATGTCTACAACAAAAGGCAGGTGACCAGAGCTAAACTTTGAATGTGGAAAATAGTGGAGTGCACAAAAAATGTTTTTGTCCATCTAGCGTCTTTCAAAGAGCTATTCTTTAGCTTTTTAGGATTTCAGTATTTAAATGTTTATCACAGTGCTGACCCGTTTAGTGATTAATACATCTTTCCTCAAATACACAAGCTCGACAGTATAGGCACATCACCAAAATATAGGGACATGGAGATCCAATCCTCTTGGCAAATATGCACAGCTGCCAGTGTGGGGTGTAGGGATAAGTAAACAAAGATGGACTCATAATTAATGTTTACTAAGGCTGATGCAACTGCATGACATTTTTAGTACTGCACGACTTGTCCAATGACCACAAATGATCTCTATAAACACTTTCTTAGTCTGACATCTCTCCTTCAGAGCTGCAAACATGTTTAAACATAGATTCTCAATTCTCTCACCAACTGGGGCTGGCTAATAACTCAATTCTGCAGCTAAATCGATCTGATGTCAAGAAAAAAATAGTGTGGTAAAGTACTGAGTTCGATTTTACTACATCTGACTCTCTACCCTCTAAACGTTATGAATATGTATATTATAAACCCCCAAGATTAAGAGGAAGAAATCGCTTTGTTTTTTAAGTGAGTGCATACCACTACAGACACACAATTTTATGTAATATTAGCCCAGCAGTGGTGAGGTGGGACATGGGGCAGCCTGAGGAGAATGAAGGCAGGGCAAATGATTGATGGAGTTATGGTTGGTCTATAAAGGTCTGCAAAGAGTGCTTGGAGATAATCAGAGAGAGGGTGTCTGCAGGCCTCATAAAACCACCCCTCCACCGCACACAGACATGTGGACACCCTCATATGCACACATACGCTGACTCAAGAGAGAGATGAGATGGGAGATTCCGAATTATTAAGCAGACAGAGGCACTGGTGATGAAACTCTGAAGGTTGGGCGTAACAAGAGGCACCTTACAAGGGTCACAACCTTTTCCTTGCTGGGTGTTTTGTTCTTTGAACCCCCCCTCACAACATCACCTTCCCACCTTTGTGTTCACTGGGGGGCAGGTGAGTGGGGGAGTTGTGTTACATCCCTGTTTATCTGTTCATGACCTCTAGCCAGCAATTCTGCACTTGATAAGAGGAGGGCTCGCCTCATAATGTGCACGGCAGCTGATATCAGCCCTGTATCCTTGTGAAATTGATTACCAAGACCCAGAGAGCGTGCAGAATATAATAAATAGAGATGACACATAAGGCACACATGGACTTGTAGGCTGATGGGTAACACTGCCTCAGCAATTACCTGCTACCCACTTAAAACAGGGGTCATGTAGGGCAGGCTGGCAGTGGAAGGAGTTATGGTTATTTCTTATTTCCTCTGCAGAGTGAGTCTCTGTGTGAAACACCTCTCTCTCTTTCTGTGTATGTACGTGTTTCTGTATGTTGTTGTGTGTGTGGGTGTGTGTATAAGTGATAAGGCAGAGAGACTCAAATGTACGAGGTTTGGGTGTAAAGACCCGAACAAGATGTGGTTATGGGACATAATTTCGATCATGTCCAACTATGGTAAAACTATGAAGCATAACAAAAAATATTAATACCAAAGATAGCTTTCATTACCAGTTTATTTAAATAAGAATTAGACTTGGGTCTTTGTTGTGGACTTTGGATACTTTGGTCTGCAGCCTGACTCATCTGTCAACCTTGGTGTTGATTTACTTTTTTTTTTGTCTAAGCGCTGGTTTTTTAAAGTCCGTTTCATGATTTTAAATGTGGTAGTTCTCACCATGAGTGTGCTATAAATATATAATGGCCTTGCTGTGAACGAGGTGAGTTGGCAAAAATCCTGAAAACCTGAATAACGGAGCCTTAATGGTAAAAGCTCTTTAGTGGGAGTGAATAGGTGCCACAGAGTAGTGATAAATTATCTGTAAAGGGAAACTCCAGGCCTGTCCTTTCACCTGACCCCTGGTGACCCACCAGGCCTAGAGCAATTAAATCATGGGCCCTTTTTATGATAAAACTTCTGTGCAGTTCCTTTTCAACTTGTCCTACTTACATAAATGCACCGTGACAAGCTAAGCTTATAATTTTCTATGTATATCTTCTCGTAGTCTAAAATAGTGAGACACAGACGCAGAGTAACAGTGTATAATGAAGTCAACAGTGAGACAGATAGAGACAAATAGATTGACAGACAGCATCGTTTTTGATGATACAGTCATCATCATTACCAGAGAAAAACCACCATTATGTAACTATACAGCATAGTCCTAATCATCATTGTAAGAATACGACTTCCAATATCTCAATATCATCTCGTAACATTTACAGTTGAGACATTTTCTTAATCATCTTTAATCTGCATGCCCTTTATTATGCCACCAGCCGTCTAGTGACTATTCCCACATCCGCAGAGAGACCATAATCACTGTTCGGGCTCAGACTTGAGGATGCCAGGGCTGTTTTTCTCGCCATCAAGTACTGCAAATAATCTGTTCTTTCACACTTGCATCACATCTTCAAAACAAAAACAAATGTTACTGTCATGACTCAATCCTCTACATTAAAAAAAACAAAACAAAAGACAGACAATATATCACTATTTTGCATCATATATCATTGATGCAATTTGCATCATTCAAAAGGTTGTATCGATCTCATATGAAATAATATTAATTTAATTTAATAAATTAAATTATTCAAATTTTATAGTAATTTATTCAAACCTACTGCCAACAATTCGTAAACTCAAAAACACAAATGATCATAATCTCTCAATCAAACCTGTGTAGACAGCAGAAAAAAATGTTTCTCTTGATGCATCTTGTTCCTAATTGTTTATTGCGTAACAACAAATAAAAATCTATTACCTGCTCCTTGCCCTTTATAAATAGCACCATCACTTTAAAAGACAGGTTTGTTAGTCTTCCAAAATCATTCTCATAAAACAGGTTGGAAACACAAACAGATTTATTATAGACAGACCAACCTGTTATGAAAATAACAAATGGATGTGGTGTGATGGAGAAAGGTGAAAAATGCAAATTTCTCGCTGTTAATATTCTACTATTTTGGCTGATTGATTGCGAAAGTAAACACTTTTTCAAATCGGTAATGTTACTTTTATCCAAATTATTACAGTAACAAATAACACATTACTAGCCAACGCTGCAAACAACACATTGTGCTTTCAGGCTGCTGTTGTTTTTTTAAAAGAAATCCCAAAATTGATTGTGAAATGCACATTTAATTGGTCCCAAAGAAAATGTATCTATTTGTGTTCTTAAAGTTTCCACCTGAGATATCTTAGTGAGCGTGGTGCATAATGTATGCCTCATTTCAAATAACAGGCACTCCAGTTGCTTAATGTTAGCATAAAGCAGGCCATGTAGATGTGGTGCTTGCTGTTTCAATGAAGAAATCTGAATGGCTGTAAGCTGCCAGGCAAACCTTTATATCTATTTGTTCCACTTGTCTGGCTCTCAATGAGTTTAATCAGCTGAGAAGAAGCCGTGAGGGGGGTGTTGCCTTACCCGCCCATACATTAGAGAGCCCCCCTGCACCACACACTCACACTCAAATACACACAACCCTACAGCCCCATACTCTGTGCATCGATGTGAGAGTTGAGGGTCTCCCTCTCCCCTGTTGCCTTACGGATTATCAAGTACACTTCAATTACTGACGATCGATACACTTCTGGCTGCAAAAGGGAGTGTGAGGGAAATTAGACAGACTTTGGGTATGGCTGTGACTACAAAGCAATGGATTAACACTGATATGCATCTCTTCATTTACATCAGGAATGGGCCCATTCTCCATCAGCATACTGCACTCTCCTCTGCACAGATGTACATTCACATAGGCTTTAAGGGGACTTTTTGAAAGATTGCTTCTTTAAGTGCTGGGCAAGGTGAGGGCAAGCCTGTCATATACTGTAGGAGGATTAAAACCTACTGTAGTCACTACAGGAACAGAGCCACTGTTACCAAGCTTTCAAACTGAATACAAGAAAAGAGGTCTTGTGTAGAACCATTAATGTCATCATGATAATACTATTTCTTTGTAGCGTCGTCCTGTGTGTATATGCGTGTGTTGTGCTCCAAATTGGCCGGGACTCATTCAATGATTAAAGACACACTAATCCCAGAGTGCTTCAACACTAAGATTTATAATTCAGCCAGGTTCAAATATTTGCTGTAAAAGAGAAGAAAGGAGCATTTCCGTGCGTGTCAGCAGATAATACAATGGCTGGCGTTGGTAGGAAATAATGCTAGAGTACTCGTCCTCCTAAACTGAGAGGAAAGGGAAATGAAAGCAGTACTGTGGAAGAGGATAAAAAAGAAGTAAAAGTGTAGGAAGAGATAAGCAGTGGCTGTATTCCCCTGAGGCAGGCTGTGAAGGTCTCCCAAGCACAGCCCCTGCCTCTGAACCCCCTCCAGGTCATCTGCCCTCGCTCTCCCACCCTTCCTCTCTACAGAGGCAGTAAAAACACTCCAACACCTGGGTTCCCCCTCTGCTCTGCGCAAGCTACAGTGCAACACACGTCCTACATTTTTCATCTGCAGACAACACAAGCTCAAACACAGAGAGAGAGAGAGAGAGAGAGAGAGAAAGAGAGACAGAGAGAGAGAGAGCTCATCTCTGATAGGTTATTGTGATGGCCAAGTTATAATGACAGCCATTACAACATCTGTAAAGAGATTATTATTGACTGACCTTCAAACATTCCTAAAACATAATGTCCCTGATGGTTTTTACTTAAAGACTAAAAAGCCTTAAGGGCTCAATCTAGACTTTTAGAAATCATCCACTTGTTTTCATCTATCTCAAAATTAATTACTGTTACAAATATTATCATGTGCTCTCTGAAGCTTGTGAATCAGTTTGTTTTGGTCACAATAATTTTGATTTGTCTGTCAGCAAAGCCCGCGCTTACAAGGCCCGCTGAACCATATCCACTTCTCTCATCTCAGGGTCAGAGTCACATTACACATTACTAGCCAGAGTGGGAGTTCAGTTTTGCGTCTAAAATGGCCTCCCTCTCCAAATAAAGATGCCTCTCTATTGAAAGCTCCTCACTCCACCATGAATTTGGTCACCCCCCTCCCTCCTTCCCTCCCACTGCAATCTGTCCTGCCAGCTCCCACGGTTTGTCTTTGGAAGTGATCCGTCCCCGAGCGTTGAGCAGAGCCACTTCATGTTCACATCGGCCCCAGAGGCATTCCTGCCTGCCCACTACTCCTGCTTTCTTTTGTCAGCCAAATGGATACCAATTAAATCAACTGTTCTCCAATTAGAATTTGGAAGAATCTATCTTGTTCAGTGTTCTAAATCCCACTGCTTGACTTCTTTCTCTCATGTAGCTCCTTTCCTGGAATCAGTTACAGAGAAAATGAGACTAGTTATTTCCTGCAATAGGATACTCCTGGGTTCCTTTGTTTTTTCTGTTTGTTCAATATGTTAAAAGTGCATTTAGTCAAATGTTTATAGGACTGCACACAAGGGACATTGTTATGGTGCAAGTCAGGTTGAGGGCAATGTGGAAAAACGAATCAGGACTTCGTTGTGTAAAAAAATTCCCAAACCAAGGCAATCGTTATCAGCAATGATGTACACTTTAAACTTGAGATTCTGTTGTTAAACTGTACAAAAACAACAACAGCAGTCTCTCTTTTCTTCACTGGTGAAAAACAAGACAAAAAACTAAATTTCTAACCCCTGGAAACATGCTCATTTACTGCCCTCACACAGAGGCCACTATTTGATTAATACAAGGAGGGGCATATCTTAATCTGCAGACGCGGACAGCGGATGGCTTGGACTTGAGCCACGTCATTATTGCCTAATAGTCGTGTTCAGAAAGTATGCCCCATTGTGTTTCGTATGACCAGGCAACACCCCCTCCTGCCACTCGAAATCACATCCAGCTAAACAAACCAGCCGGCCCGCTTCCTGTGGAGCAGAGATTCAAATCCCAGGCACTAGTTCAGACCTCGGCAGCCTGCTACCATCCACATGCAGACCTCTCACCCTGTTGCTTACTGTTCCACCTTCAGATTGATATACTGTAGGAATGTTTACTTTATATGTGAAAATAACAACTAACTTGGTATACATCACCTACTGTGGTTTACATTAGCCACTTGTTAGCTTAAGAGTACTTTTAGGTAATCAGCCTCCTGTAGCGAATCAGCAGTGGAAATACCAATCAAGTCCTCGTGCAATGTAAAGACATTAAAGTGAGTTACTAAATGAGGCAAATGTGTTCTCCCTGATTTGCTTGTAATTTATTGAAACATAAATAGTCCTGATGGAACAACGAAAAGCTCAAACAACAAGTAGCAAAGCCAACAATGATAATTTAGTAAAATTAACACATTCAATTATCCCTTGCACTATTATTATTTCTGTCATTATTTTATAATAATCAAATTAAAAAAGAGTAATGTGAGCGACTGTCAGCAGACTATTTTAATCAATACAACTTATTCAGCTGTTCCATCCATGAGAATAGCTAATATGGAAATAGTGTTGCTTGGACACTTCTGGTTTTGGATGTTTGACGGCCCCCTACTTTTACTTTGTTATGCTCATCTGCTTTAAGAATGGAGGCTTATTGTGTCTGAACAATGGAAGCCCTTTTATGTCCATCACTGCACAAAGATGGTAACTGGCATTGTGCAACAACACAGTGAACTAACTATTTCAAACTGTCTGCAGACTTGAGATTTTCTCTCTAGAGTTAAACAGCATTTGTGATTTCTAACACTTCTACAGTTACATACAGTACATACTGAAAGGTTTCATCAATCTGCACAAATTTGTATCTTAGTGATGCTACTAAAGCGGTAAAGCTTTCAACATTTTGTCACTCCACAAATAAATGAGCAAGAATCAAATCTTTCAATTTTACATATATAGGTCTATTGGTCTATATATTGTTTTAATTGGTGCATATTTGTACATTCAAAATATTAGTTATCCGGAAAACAAAATGAAAATTGTAGTACTCATCTAGAGCAAGACATAACCTTATTTGGTCTTGATTTTACATTGCTGCAGTACCATTTATCCTCTTGTTCTGTGCTCACATCTGGCACTAACTATATCGAGAGCGCATTTTTCTTCAGTAGGTATTTTGTTACACAGATCAAAATTATATTAAAACATTAACTGATGGAAAATGGTAAATGACAATGTTGAGCTCCTAGTTATATTTATACTGAAACTGACTATCTCTGAAATGTTACATTTTTACATTTTACTTTTAAAGAAATATAAATGTTTTACTCGTTGACTCGTGGTCATTTATATTTTTCATGGGTCAGTTCTTAACCTCTAGAAATTACATCAGATATATGATGTATTAATTAAAATTAATTAAAACCAAATAAAAGCAAACTCTGCAGACAAAAAGACAGCAATGCAGTAAACCCCGACATATAACATGAATTGTTTCATGCCTGTCAATGACCTGAATGTTATGTTGACAAATCAGGATATTTCATCCTATCTGGATACAAACCACCAGTCGGTATATAAATGTACTTGCTCCTTTTTCAACACTTTCCAACCCTAACCCTCAGAGCTGAACTTTCAAATGCCTCCAGTCGGGAAACCATCTGAGTGAGCTCTTAATGAACGCCAAAATACAGCACTTGTTATTCCAGCTGTTGATACAGGCAGGTTACTGAGTGTATAAACACAGGGAGTACATAATTTTCACTCTTCAAAGTAGCATGATTTATATCATACAGAACAGAATTAATATGCATAATTTGTATCACATGGAGAACATTTCAAAACATTAGTGATGGAGTTACATTAGAATAGTATGTTATTGAGTCTCCTATAAGCAGTCACTGCCACCCACAGTTAAAAACCTTATTTACTGTAAGGTAAATAAAGGAACAATCTCATTTTTTTTCCACTGACTAATTCCAGAAGAAGAAAAAAAGAAAAACAATTAAAAGTCCCTTCCCCTTCCCATCTAAACTATTCCCACGCATTTTTTGGCAGAGCTCTGCTGATGATCTCCAGAGGCTTTGCTTCTTGAGGAACTTGTCAGGAAAAGATCTACATTTCCCAGGGATGAGTGTGGGTGAAAGTGAGAAGGAAACTGCAAGACAGAGCAGAAGTTTGAGTACAAGCCAAAAAGCGAGAATTAAAAGTGAAAAGAAGAGTTCATGTATTGACAGGGGGAGACATGGGGTTAAGAATTTGAGGACTGGGCTCAGGGTGCGGGGGATTTGTGATATCCACAGAGAAAGGAAAGAAAAGGCTAAACTGAATAGAAAAAATGGCACCTATCTGTCAGAGATCTTGAGCTGACTTTTGTATGTTAAAAGAACGGATGGCATTAAGGGACCAAGGGAGAAATATAGATCCTTTAATATCACTTTTGTTCTTCAAACTGTGACCTACTGAACACAAGTGCATTGCTAATCAGTTTAACCCTGTTATACTAATTCAACTTTGTAGTTTCACATGATGTGTGGCTGACACAAGTGGCAGGCCCACTCTAGAGTCAGTGTGGCCTGAAGACTAGGCCGGGGCAAAAGCCCCGACCTCAGCGGCATACTGACCTGGCAGGGAGACACCTCTCATGGCATTTTGACATCAGGTTCAGAGACAATAGAAATCTTTCCAACAGCACCTTATAGACTCCTCAACCTGCCACTATTATGATATTATCCTTATTCAAATGAGGGTTCATTCCTTTTGTTTTTTGATTTGTCTTCAGTGACATTTTGTTGATGGACTGGGTCAGTCCTATGAGTAGTGGGTCACAAGCTGACAAAAATGTCAAAACTGGTTTCCTTGGCTTTTCACTCACAAACACACACCATGCCTGTTTGCTTTATCTCTTGGAATGAGGCAGCAAAGAGACAGATGAGTGACTGAAACCTGAGATACCCAACCAAAAGCCACATTTTATATGGTTTAAAATCTAAACATTTGTAACACAAAGCTGTTACTGTGTCATGCATTACATGGATACTGATGTCAGAAAAGTATTTTAGGATGTAATTAAATCTACGTGTGCCATGGTTGAATAAAAAATGCACCAAAGAATTCCAGCAAAGTGTTAAGTACTTTTAGTTTTAGTCCTTCCCTCATGACTAATAACATAACTCAAGGATTACCATCTTGTTTTCTTTCACTCAGTCCAGGACATGTGCATCTCAGGGGATCTCGTAACTTCACAAGCCCAACAGGAAGTCACTACCATCACGCCCGTTAGGTCAATAAGCATTTTTGCATCAGAAGAGGCCCTACTCTAAGCTGTGGACATTTATATGTATATATATAGACATGATTATTCCTCTTGCTTCTTGTGCTCTTTATCTTCTTTAATGTTTTTATACAACAGAGTTGTATGCACTATTGTGAGAATCTTAAGTGGAAAAGGATTAGTTTATGTTTGTTTTCAGCTTGAGAAAATAGCTAACCCCTTAAACCCTATGTTAGCATTAGATCAAGCAGCAAGAACAGAACCGTAATGGTAAACAGTATCTGAAAAAACAATCTACTTCTGTATTCTTAACTTATATTCAAACATGGATACCTCAGGCTGCAGTTGATATCTCACCACTGTATCACTAGATTGTCTTTATCCCAGATTTCTACAAATAAAAAAGCATGCACAGCCTTACTCACTCATCCTGTTCTTTGAAAACCTTGTGCCAGACGTACCTGCAAGCCAAAGTCAAGAGTGACTTTACAGTAAAAATTTTATTTTCATAAACATTGTGCATTTAGCTTCAAAACAAGAACTGCTTTAATTGTGATTTTTCACTAAAACACATTAGTGGGAAAAAATACCTAAAAAATGTGGTCTAATGTGCTACTAAATTAACAGCCTTAGATTCTTGGATATAAGGCACGAGTTCTGTTTTTTAACTGCCCATTGATGAGTAAAATATCACCCATGGAATAAGGTCTGAATACAGCAGCTCTCCTCCAAAACGTGGATGTTTGATGAGCTATACTTCATACTGACAGTGTCTGAGCCTCATCACAAAGCAGTATATCCCCATCATTACATTGGCATTGTCAAATGAATTGCTCAGGACATTAGTTAACAGACAGACTGCTCGAGTTCACAGACAGTGAACACTTAGAAGGAATACCCATGCAATACAATAGATTCCACTGGATCATTAGATTCTTGAGTCAGTAAAGGCCATGTTCTTTACATGGGAAAAACTGGAGCTTCTTCAGCTCAACTTGATGCACAATAAAGCCAAGCAGTCAGTGCTCTTATCCTACTGCCACCTCTACATTTATTTATGTTGACTGTATGTTTGTCTACGTGTAGCACCTTTTCACCACAGCAAATTCCTTGTATGTGTAAAACACTACTTGGCAATAAAGCTCCTTCTGATTCTGATTCTGATAAGGTCTACATACTGTACAGGGAAGTAGAACCTTCCCAGCACATATTGAGACTCCTTGTGTGAACTTGTCTGTCTAAGTCATGAGTTAACAAACAAGACTAAAGGGCCGTCCACTACAAGAACGATAACTATAACAATAACTATAATGATATAAGCGTCCATGCTGATGATTGATAATGTTCTGTAAACAGTGGCCCCAAGCATGATCCAGCTGTGTTGGCAGCTTAGGAAAATGGCTATTGAAGAGCTGTTACTACTGTACGCAGTGAAACAAAAGAAAGAAAACAAAAAGAAAACCAGAAGAATATGGGTTCACAAAATTCTTCAAAGACAAGAAGAGTTAGTTGAATCCAACACTCGAGAGAGATGATATCTTTCGAAGACATATTTTATTCATACTTTGAGTATGTATCAAACAGACCCCATCAACACCAAAGACGGTTTGGAGGTATGGTCTTAGGTAAAATGGAAATTTGGGGGGATTTTGATGGGCTGTTACTGTTTCTGTTGTTCATCATATCGTTTTGAAACTGATCCCACCAATAACGTTGTCATTACAGTTGTGGTGTGAACTCCAACATCTACTTGATTGACAATGATTTTTAAAATTATATATTCATAGTCATTTTTATAGTTATCGTTCTTGGTGTAGATGACCCTACAGAGTCACCAAGTAGACTCTTGAGAGCCGTTTTGGGCCTAAACCTAACCAAACTGTGACGTTAACCACACGCTGTTTCAATGTAACCAGACGTTAAATATTGATTCTTGCTAACTTGACCAGATGTTAAATAGTTATTCTTGCTAACTTGCCCGTGGACCAAACGTACAAAAAAAACAACACAAAAGGGTACCCAGGGCATTAAAAAGCAACGCCAAGGGGTCTTGACAATGCATCCATTTCTGACACCCTGGGAGGAGAACTGGCTGGTCCCCAAGATCCACAGGTTACTCTTGTTTCTTTTCATACAGCTGTAACTCCATACCGTAAGATTTAAACCCAATACTTAGAACTTGATACTCATACTCTTGATTTATTTACTGTTACAGCAGTAGGATGTCAGAGTACTGGGTGTTATAAGTGTGTTGGAGAGCAGTGGTACAAGTGAACCAAGGTTTGGTAAAGGCTCGTGCAGACTACACGACTTTCAACGTCAGCCGATGGCCGTTCCCACTACACAACTTGCTGTCTTGTGACGGGAGTCTTGAAGTCGTTGTGGCGTTCACACTACGTGACTGATCGGTGACAGGGGGTCACACACTACACGAGCTGACAGCGGCTGAGTCACACGACGCTGGTCTCCAACCTCGTTTTGTCAAGAAAACACGGGAAATGTGAAACGGGAAATGAAGCGAACCTAAACACGAAACAGCTGTGGTTTGGTATTAGGCCTATAAAGATAGCAATTATAAAGACAAAGAATATGGATTAGCACATGCAGGTAGCAGGGATTGTCTGAGCTAGAGAGAGAGATGGAGGTGAGTAATAAGTATTTTGCGGTGAAAAAGCAGCTGCCTGCTCTGCCAGCTGCCTGTTCTCATTGGCTGGATATGGATGTCGATCTTCCAGATATTTGGCAGGCTGGATATCTGGCAGACATCACTGAGTAGTTCACACATAACAACTGGCGACCACCGATCCACCGCTGATTTACTCCGGATCACAGCCTGACGGTCGCCGGCATATCGGGCTAAAAATTGTGTAGTGTGAACTAGGCTTAAAGGTCTAAAAATTTCAATTTGATACAATTTTGAACTCAGTCAAAACCAATAACATGTATAAAAAAAAAAGAAAAAAGTTTGATGCAGTTACTGATAGAAAGCTAAATGTTCAAGGTTTTTAGAAGTTTGGTTGTACTGTGGCTTACTCAACACCTTGGCTTGGTACTGGTATGCTAGAAAAGTTGGACACGGACTTGCTGGATTTTTATACCTGAAATACTTTAAAATACAGTCCATTTAACTGAGTTTTCGTTGTGATTAAATTGGAGATTTGCCCTTGGACTTTTTACTGGATAAGAAAAATCACAATAAATTTCAGATTAAATTTTTGAATTATATATTACTATTGCATATTTTCTAAAATAAATTACTGAAATAATTTTTAAAAAATCATTGCATTGCAAGCTTCGTTGGAATCAGTTAAATCCAAACCATCTCAGAATTAGTGATATCTCAGGGTTTCACATGATATGGGTTTTATGTCTCTACTTGGTCACAGGCTACCAAAGCCGTGGTGCATGTCAGTTTGTCTTTATTAAGCAACAAGCAAGTTTAATCAATGTTGGGAAACTGTATGCTTTCTTCTCTCTAATGTGCCATTAAGAGCCATTCAGAGTGACTGAACAGTTGTCACAGAAAGTGGAGAAACACTGACTAATCAATGATAGTTAAGAACTGTAATTTATCACCTTGCCACAACCGAGGGTTTGCAAAATGAGCCCTCCTACTTGTAGGAGAGAATGTGTTGGGGGAAGCTTAGGTGATATGGTGGCCGAGGCATACAAGGGTCAGGGCCCAATTACTCTTCATCTACTGCTCCTCATCACCCCTGGCAGAAGCACAGTTCAATTGCTGCATTATCTAAGCATATCAATAGTGCGGAATTAAAAGTCATTGATCTTTTAGCAAGTTTTTTTCCCTCTTTGGTCAAAAGAAGGTAGAAGGAGCTGTTACACTGAACTGATGTCTTTAAATGAGTAAATTCTAGCAGTATTGAAAAGTGAATGAGTTTTGTTGCTCTTTTTAAATATATATTAAAATAAGTGCATATTCAGTTTTAGAAAAGTTATTACTATGGTACAACAGATAAAAAAGGTAGCTTTATTGTGAACTTTCTGACTATACTTACTGTAAAAATTACTTTTACAAAAGTCAGTTCAGTGAGACTATATTATACAAATAGGGAAGTGAGATTTTACTACTTTACTTTTGTTTTTTGTTACATCCTTCTGGCTATGAAGTAAGTAAGAGTTCACTGTAAGCTGGAGTCTCTATCATGGCCAGAGTAGACCCTTCTGTGAAAATGGCCCAATAGTAATAAATAAAGATGCTAGCAATCACTCATCAATCACATACTGTGTGCATGAACAGTTAGAATGACCATAGCAGGAAAGGGTTGAAAGGGCCAAAAAAAAAGAGAAAAATTTCAATTTCAAGAGCATTATTATTTTCATTAATCATAGCCCTGCCATCAACCTATCCTTATGCCTTAGTGAGAGATCTATTATACGCTCCATTTAGTCTCCGCCATATTACCTCATATGTTTTCCTGGCTGACTAAATAAGACTTAAGAGATAAAACAATTTACTGTTCATTATGAGCCATGTCACTGGAATCAATCTATTAACCTGTGTTAACTGGGAAGGCTGGCAAGATCTCATGGAGTGTGTTGAAGAAAAGAAAATGGATATTTATGTTTTGTATGCCTAAGGTCATAAAATGATTGGGCATTTAATTTGCCCCCTCCAACTTGGTGGATGGCTTTATTTTTCCGGTGGCCAAGGCGCCCTCCTCGCCTTTAAGCAGCTCCTGACCTGTGAAAGATTCTAACAAATTAGCTTCTATTGTGAAGCCAAAGGTGCCATCAATGAGGAGACGCTCCACTGCTCCTAAAGTATGATGGTAGAGGCAGGCAACAGAGCAGAGAACCTTGACATGATTGAATTAACCCTTTGTAGGAAACGTGCTGATAAGGATTGCGCTGGAAGGTGGGTTAAAGGGCTAAACTTTTTGCCTTGTATGACAAGAAACTGGTGCCATGCCTGAATCTTACTTCCTAAACACAATGACTTTGGATGGACCCTGTAATTAACTTAAAGTGATATGTGAGAATTTTTTCTCTGTTCACACTGTCATTTAAATAGGTCTGTGTCACATATGAGGAAAGAAGACAACAGTTTACAGCCATTCTGCGGCTCTGTGAGGCTGTAAATGCTAACATCCGCATGGCAGCATGCTCACAATGGCAATGCTAGCATGTAGGTAAAATGGTTTACCATGTTCACCTTCATGTTGAATCATGTTAGCATGCTAAATTTAGCTATTTAGCACTAAACATCAAGTACAGCTGTGGCTGATGGGAATGTCAAAAAGTTTACAGGTATTTGGTCATAAACCAAAGTATTGTACAAAATAAAATTTTAACCTTATTTATATAATGGCGCTAGATGAAAGAATTACAGCAGCAACAAACAAGCAGTAACTGATGACCACCCATCTAATGCCCAGTAAAAGGCCATGACGTTAATGTTAGTTTTCATTAAGACAACCTTTAGGAGTGTTACTTTAAGATGTTTGACATTGTAATTGATACTGATACTGCATTATATTTCAGTACAACTGTTTACTTTGTGGAGTAATGAACCGAGCAGAAGCAATGTTAGCACAACCACACCAAACTTTACATCTTTTCTACACTGGCCAAGCACCTTCAGTCTTCATCATTATTTTCACTAGATGCATTTAGCTACAGTATTGCTTAGCTCAGATTTGTTTTGGCAGCACTCACGGGCCAATACAACATCAATGTAGTTACACAAGGATGCTAAAAGGATGTATAAAACGCAAGTGAAAGGCAAGCTGTTACTGATGTATACGGCTCTAATGATTAAAACTGAAGCAGATCTGTTCCATCAGATGCACGAGACATGTGACTGAGAAATGCGGCTGAAACACATCTTGTGTAGACAACCTGTTCATTTTGACAAGCCTACATTCTGTTGTAGCTTCTCACAAATCTTACAGTAAGGAAGGTCCAAGGAGGCATCTATTTAGGCCTGAGAAAACTAGGATTACTCTCCTTTTGAAAAAAGAACGCTTTCAGAAAACATCCCTATATGTAAACATATAAAGAGGGTGTCAAACTGCTGCCAAGAAGCAAATTACTGATTAACCAATTTTCATTCAGTACAGAAAGAATGGAAACAAATGGTGGCCTACATAATGGGAGCTAAAAGAAAAAGATAAAGTATGCTTAGTAAAATGGCTTGTAATAATGTAATGTAAGTATTGTGCTATAAAATTGTGATGGCATGTTCTTACCCCTAGACACAGTATGGACTGTGTCCAGTGCACAGCTGTTTGATAAAAAATGCATCAAAGGATCACGATAGGTGTTGTCCAGACAAAGTAGAGACAGCTACAAAAAAAAAAGTCAACATACACAACATATTGTTATTTGACAGTCAAAAAAGAATTATATTGGACTGGAATAGGTTCATGAATATGCTCCTAACTATGTTAGATTCTGTTTGAATTCCAGTTTTCATTGCATTGCATTGTCAAAGGAGTTTTGAACTAGGATATTGGCATTATCATATTTTTAATCAGACTTCAACACCTGTGACACTTTCCATCAGGGAAAGAGAGGGTGCCACCTATGAATATATGTTTGGATAGAAAATTAAGTTCAGAGGTCACTGGCATGATCTGCAGGCTAACAGTGGGTGAGATGTGCTTATTTGTTTTTAAGTCAAGACTGATTTCATTAAGACTGTGAAAGGTCAGCATGACATGAAAAAGAGATTGAGCCTCTGTGGTGAGATCGAACCACACATCACTGAGTGAGCCAGGATGCTGGGTTGTTGAGGAATCTGGGTTTACTGGTTACATAAGGCCGTAATTTACTCACCATCAACGTGAAGACTGTTATGCCACTGGTAGAATACAGGGTTTCTATTCATAAACTGATAATTAAGTGGATAAAGTCTCATAACAAAATCTTGTGTCTAATTATAAATCAAAAATATGGAAGCTCAACCAAAGAACTACAGAGAAGAGTCCAGCCGATTATTAAGCTATCACGACGGGTAAACACAATTTAATATCAAAATGTTAGCTGACTCTGGGTCTGAATGTCGGATGGTTTACCCAAGGAAATGTATGTACCTTATGGCTTTGGCAGCAGCCATACAAAGGGAAAAAAATAAATAAAGGGAAGAAAGGATCCCATACCACAGTATTGCCTTTAGGGGACTAGGAGTGTGGAGAGGACAATGGGGTCAAAGCAACTTGATTTGTATCTTGTGTCCTGTGGGACAAGAGAATACACCAGTCAAATCCAAGTTACCTAGCCTTTGGCTACCCCTTTGCTCCTAGACAATAAGCTGGGATACTACTAGATGTCTACCCCAGAGGTGGTAAAAAGGAAGGGAATAAAATGGTGTGTGTAGAAGACAGAAGAGAGGGGAAGAAGAAAATGGCAGATTAGGGTTATAAGAGGAATGATTACAAATAATTGTAAAGCTACTGGGGACCATTTTACTATCGGAACAAAATATTTCAGCGGTTGGTCATTCTCTTTGCAATGAACGCACACATTTTCATCCAAATCCTGGGCAAATTCTAACCAAAGTTCCAAAAAGTCAGCAAGACAGGTTTAAACAAACAGCCTTCTATAAAGAGCAATTCACACCTTATGCTACATGTTTAAAAGAAACATAATACAATCTGGATTAGATTTTTGTTTTTATAAACATAACAAGAAAACTTTGTAATGTAATGTTTAACCTAACAAAATGTTCATTAACATTATATTTTATTTGTTTTTGCCACAATATCCGCATGTGGGATTAACTCTTTGGTTAATGGTTATGTTTAGGCAACTCTGAGCAAGTTAGGGTTAGGGATAGATCTGCATCAACAGGGACAGAAAATAGGTCGTGTTTACTTTTACAATATTTGAAAACCACAATATTTCCCTTATCATAACCAAAGTGATTTACTGGTCTAAATGTGCACTTTGTACAACCACCATCCCCCCAGACCACCTCACTACAAATGATACAAGAACAAGAATATAGCTCTTCATCGACGGCGAATAAATGTTAAGTAATTTTTAAAGCAAATACAGTATAAAGGACAGCTGTTTTCAGTTTAAACATTTCAAATTTAGCATTTTGTATTTTGTTTTGTTGGTCAGACAAAACTATAAATCTTTTTATTGATAGAATAACTTTTAAAACTTTTCTTTTACTCATCAGCATTGTAATCACTGAAGTGTTTTTGTTATTTCAACATTTCACTTGTCCACACAGTATGCGTTTCACAGTGTTCAGAGTAACAGTACTTTACCACTGTAGTGATAATTGTAGATCTAATTCAATGTCAGCTTTTGTGTTATAAGATACGTACATATTCAGTGCAGACTGAGCAAAGAGTCAGAGAAACAGAGCTAGAGAAAAAGACGTGCATCCCTGTGTTTTATTTTAAGCACGCATGACCTGATAAAAACACATTGTGTATATTTTTTTTCTTAATAATCCAAGCTCAACAAACAAATAAAAAAATAAACCGATAAGGACTAAGATACCAATTTGTCTTAAAACACAGAAAGCAAATCTAGGCCAGGTTTGGGTGGAGTGATTTTGTATATAAGCTCCTTGATATGCTCCAAAATGTGCAGCCAAAGATATCTTCCCTCCTGTTTCGTCGTCATTATCAGGTGCAGTGATCAGATGCTGCTTAGTACAGTACTGACCATCAGCCAACTGCATCCCCATTCTTGACACAGCACTAAACATCTTTAATATTGTCAGTAAAAAACAGACAGATGTCACTGCAAGAATAACAAACACATACATGACTTTCATTATTGGATGTTTCAAGATATTGGTTTGGTCATTCGCTAGATCTGACAAAAAACATTTCACTTCCCCTTTCCGGCACAGATGTTTTTTGATAAAATGATGCTTCAATATATTGATTCTGCTTAATATGGGAGCAAAGAAAATAGAAGTAATATAATATAATATAACTGAAAACATGTCTAAACTGGTTGGTAGGTGTCTTTTCTTGTACCATCACCCCACTGCAACCCGGGATGCTACTAAGTTGCACCAGCAAATATGTTTTTAAAATTTAAAAACACAAGTTCAAAGTAACAAAATGTTCATACTGAATAAAATGTATACATTTGTTTTCCCTAGATTGCTGCATCTTCTCGTGGCCAAAGGTTGTTAAGGTTAGGAAGCCTTTTTTTTTTTGAGTTACCGTTTATCTAATGATAATTTAATGAACTGTTGAACAATGTGGGGTCTGAAGTGGGCTTTCATGGTTTTATGGATAATTCTGCTGACAGACGGAAGACAGAAGTTCATCAGCACTGCATGAATGCATTTCCTAGTGACCTAGTGAAGTAGCTAAGACTTGTGCAAACCTTGATCTCCGGGGTTATTGCATTGTTTCGATTTATTGGTGAGGTGATTGCATCCCTATTAGATCCACCACCATCAAAATACCCTTGTGATTTACTGACACCCTTGTGTATTTTTACGAAACACTGATGTGATGAGGTGCGTTACAAGAAGCAGCCAACTGATAATGATTAAGTGACCCATGAGCCTTTTGGAATGACCCATAACATCTCACAGAAGGTTTTAGTGCTAAAATGCTTTCTGAATTACTAAATAAAGGAGTTAAACTGAAGTTTAAGTGAACTGACATTATTTTTTTAGGAATTTTTTATATAATTTGGTCAATAAGAGGCTACAATATTTTAGCCTTAAGGCTGCACTAATCAACATTTTTGTGTGAATAGTGGGTGACTGTGTAATGTGAGAGGGGTTGCACATGAACCCACAGAGAATTATCACCCGATTGCTGTTCCCCACAGCTTTACAGAGCATTTTAGAATCTTTCAGCTCATTGTTTTGTTTTATAGCCTGCAACAACAGCTGTTTTCAATGAAAAGACTTGAATAAAGCCACTGTACGCTACCTGCCCAGCACCAAACAGAGGTGAAATGAACTACCGTCATTAACACAGTATTACCGCGCTTTGTCACGGTAAATACTCTACATCATCAACCAAAGCTAGCTAGTCTCCGAGACACAGGTGTGCATGCGAAGAGTGCAATGTGGGTTTGTTCTGGGTCAATGGCAACATAGTGGAAGGAAGTGACATCACTTCCGAGTTTTTTCAGCCTAGTCCTAGCAAATGTTAGGTAACTTAACATTTAGCTCATTGCATGTGTAGACTTCAGAATGAGGGAAAAGGTCATGTTTGTTGGTCTAACTTCCTAACAACTTGTAGGCCGAAGTTCACAGTGTTACCTTCTCTTGTAAAAGCACTACATGTTGTTTTGCTGCTGTATGTGTCGTGTGTCTGCAGACTCTATTCGCCCACTGCACATTACAACACGTTACGTAGTTAGTCAAAATAAAGCTAACAGGAGAGTGAAAGTTGGATTTACATTCACCAGGTGGCCAGAAAAAGAACTTCAAATGAATGATAATGTTGCCCAATGTCTGCTGGATGTGTAAATAGGATCCATCTATAATGTGTTTATTTGTCAATTTTGTGTCTACAGCTTGTTGCACAGCCCCCAATTGGCCAAAGTAACAAACAATGGAGGTTTAACATGCAGTAGCAATAAAGAAAACATTGTCCAGTTTAGTTAAATAAAACTTGTTTATCACCAAGAGTGTATTGCAGCACTACATTGTGGTTCCTTGCTATTTAAATGTAAGTTCAATGGACACAGGTGTAACACTAAATTGGTCACACTGCTGGTCAGTTATGTAAACCCTAGAGGTAATTAAGTGTCAAGGTTCTCCTCACACTTCTCTAAACCCATAGAGAGGAAATGGCTCTGGTAGCCTATTATCAGGCTATGATATGACATGACTCGCATAAATAACAACCGCAACCAGTGTTTTTCTTTGCTTCCCTCTGCCATAAGAGTTCATCAGCTGTGTACTGACATGTTTTGGCTCCCAATGAAAGCATAATTGAAAGTGCGGTGGAAAATCAATACAAAAAATATTACCTAGTTTAGATGAGGTTGTGAGGTTACAGTGGTAAGATCACAGAGCAACAGACCAACACCTCGGTTCATATCATCTATAGGGTGTGGAACAGAGAATTGGTAAATAAAGAGCGAATTACAGGGCAACATGCACGAAGTCTTCCTGATGATAGTGTGTATAATGAAAATAGATGTTACAAAGCAATACACGCTCAAAGGATCTGATACATTTGCACTGCATTCAAACAAAGCTTGTTCATGATATAACAGGAAAAAACACCAAATCATCTCGCGCTCCCCTTTTGTTTCATTATTGCAGTTTTCCCTCTCCAACCAGTTTCACCTAAACAGGAGCTTATTTATTCATGTGAAATTGAATTACAGTCAATTTAGTTGTAATTCCTACCCTATTATCATTTTTTGCCATTCATCAAATATCTCCTGAGTTGTTGATTCAGTACATTTATCTTCCATTTCTGCTTCTAGATCGCTCCTCTTCCTTCCACTTCGACTGGTCATTCCATGACTGACTTTCTATTTTTGCTTGGGTTTATTCAAAAGTAAATTACTAGGGCAGTAACCAATGCTGGACTCACCTATTTGTGTGTTTAATTGGCCATGTTGTTGCTGGAGTTAATTGGTTCTCTGAGTCCAGGTAGTTACTAAATGTTTGGCAGCATTAGAACCTCAGCACTTTTCCATTAATGGTGCGTGAAATGAAATGTTTGATACTGCAAATAAAATCAGTGATATTCAAGGATGTTATGGTTGGTAATGTGTTGAAACTGCCATTTAATGGGTCCTGGAAGATTGGGGTAGTGTCAGCTGGAACCGCCTGGGCCCTCTCCTGACATTGCTAGTTGCCTCTCCATTCCCTTAACGACTGTCTACACTGATTACACAGACCCCCCAAAAGCTTAAAGCTGGTGAAACAGTCTCTATTAGTAGTCCAATTAGAGTCATTAGCATATTCTACTTCATTTTGATGCAATGATTATGCTGCACAAAATATAAACCTTACATGGAGGAAAATTACAGTCAATATGAAGACTAAGAATTAACACTCTCAGGTCTGTTGAGGTAATGGTGGAAAACTCTGCAACAGGAACAAAATTATGTTCTCTTACATAATGTAACGAAAGCTAAGGCTGGAAAACAAACATTGTGATATCTGAAAAGCACCCTTGTGAAAGACTGACAGGTATAAATGTAATGGTGACATGCATGAAATTTAGAGTCTAAGCATCTAGTACGGGTGATACTGTCTTGTGAATTTTACAGCAGTTCCTTCCAACCTTCCTACTATAATATACAAGAAGTCTTCATCATAACTGGTGAATGAGAATAAATATGAAAAAGAACATGAACCAGGTTGACTGTGAACTTCCATGCAGGTATTTCCTTTCTAGTGTTGCCAGTTAAAAATATGTTTATGTGTATTAAGTGAACAAAGGTAAATGTTATGCACAATACCCTCTTTGTGCATGCATGGTTTAAAAATGTCACCTTGTTTTTGGTTAACAGATGACCAACATGTTTCTTTTGCAGTCTAGAAATAAAGTTGAAAATATCATATGATTAGATGGCAAGAGGAGAATAGGTGTTGCTTGTTAAATTCATTTTTGCTGTGCTTTCATTATTTTACATTTAATGAATCATTTGTATTTGCAAACAATTTAATAAACTGCGAACACATTTGTAGGAGATTCTCCTTGATTCTCCTCGTTTCATTGATTTTACTGATCATGCTGGAAGAGAAAAGGCAACATTCAGCACAATCACTGGTAACCTTTTGAGAAAATACTGCGTGTCCACAGGTTGTTCACTGGCAACCCGCAGTGCAATAAGGCAAATTTACACTGTTCTATGGGGGTTTGTCAAAGTAACTCCTGGAAATGTAGCAAACTACTGTAGAAGTACAAAGTAGTGTTAAACGAGGCTGATCAAGGGGTAAAGAGGGGCAGCACTTTATCATACAATACCACATCACATCTCTAAAAGTATCTGATGTAGAATTTTCCTTTAAAGGCAATAACAAATACTCACACAGTGTTAGCACCACTCTGAATTTCCTGACATTTCCTTTAATATATCAAAAATAGCTCCTGGTCACTCTTAGTGAATTAGTGTCATCAATCAATATCATATTGATTCATCCTCTCAAATCTTGAACAATTATAGAGATATAATCTGACTATTAATTGCACAGGCAACAAGAACTGAGTAATGATACAGATGTGAAGAATTCTGATTCTCATGACAACTCTGACAATGATAAATGGTGAAAACAAAGCAGGTGCTGTTTGTGAGATAGAATGGTGACAGACAGGTTTTAATGAGCACAGCGGTGTGACAGTATCAGGTGAGAATGGAAATGAGGTCTCAATCTATCTTTGCAAAGGTTATGTCCCTATTTCATAAAAACATACAACCAGACAGTCCTTTGCAAAGTAATTGATTTCCTATTTTTGTGCCACTAAATGGATGCTGTGATTTGGCAAATCAAGTCTTTTGTGCTATCCATCAGGGCTCAAGAATGTGGTGATTTTCTTTTTCTTTTTTTTCAGCATCAATGTGGAAATTACATTTCAACACACTTAATATTTTCTTTATGTTTGAGGTTACTCATTATTGAGGTAAATATTAACCTTGTACCCATATATTCACACACACACACACACACATATACATATATATATATATATAAATATATATATATAGACACACACACACACATATACATATATATATATATATATATATATATATAGACACACACACACACACATATACATATATATATATACATACAGTATATATATATATACACACACACACACACACATATATATATATATATATATATATATTGCAGGGTGGTATGTGTCATCCTCAAGCTTGGGTCCTCTACCAGAGGCTGTTTTACCTGGAATCTGCTGTAGCCACTCTCCCAGTTTGGGGGTCACAGCCGCCAGTGCTCCGATCACCCCTGGCACCACTGTTGCTCTTACTTTCCACATATTTTCTAACTCCTCTTTCAGCCCTTGGTATATCTCAAGCTTCTCGTGTTCCTTCTTCTTGATGTTGCTGTCGCTTGGGATTGCCGCATCTATCACTGCGGCCTTCTTCTGCTGTTTGTCGATCAACACGATGTCTGGTTGGTTAGCTATTACCAGTTTGTCAGTATGGATCCTGAAGTCCCACAGGATCTTAGCTCGGTCATTCTCAACTACCTTAGGAGTTGTCTTCCATTTTGACCTTGGGACTTCCAGCCCACACTCATGGCAGATGTTCCTTCACACTATGCCAGCTACCTGGTTATGGCGTTCCATGTACACACTTCCTGCCTGCACCTTACACCCTGCTGTTATGTGCTGTACTGTCTCAGGGGCATCCTTGTACAGTTTGCACCTGGGGTCCTGCCTGGTGTGGTAGAACCCAGCCTCTATTGATCTTGTACTGAGTGCCTGTTCTTGTGCCGCCATGATTAGTGCTTCTGTGCTGTCCTTTAGTCCAGCCTTTTCCAGCCACTGGTAGGATTTCTTGATATCAGCCACTTCTTCTATTTGTCTGTGGTACATGCCATGCAGCGGCTTGTCCCTCCATTAAGGTTCTTCGTCTTCCTTGTCCTCACCCTCGGGTTTCTGCTGCCTGAGGTATTCACTAAGCCCTTCATCTTTGGGGTCCATCTTCCTGATGTACTCTTGGATCTTTGTCGTTTCATCATGGTTTCCGTTAGCCTGCGGCACCCCAAGGTATTTGTAGCTGTCCTGAACATCTGCAATGTGGCCTTCTCCTCGGTTCTGATCATCTTCCCTCTTTTTGATACCATGCGACCACACTTGTCCAGTCCGAACAACATTCCAATGTCGTTGCTGTAGATTCTGGTAGTGTGGCTCAGTGAGTCGATGTCTCGTTTCTTGTTGAGTGTCTTGTTGATCTTGTACATTTCCAAGCATTCCAGTATCCTTGTATGTGGCATAGAGTCATAGGTTTTCTTTCATGGGCTAGAGCAAATAAATAAATATATATATATATATATATATATATACATATATACATATATGTAAATGTATAAATGAGTATTTGGTAATAGGGTCCTCAAACTGATAAGCCCCTTATCACACCTTTGAGTTTTCTACCATGTAAAGAGATGGAAATACAGGTTAAGAACCAGGTGAAACAACAGAGAACACACAACTACCATAAGGTATCTCCACCTACATATGCTGTATAAGACTGATAGTGTTCAAGTGTTGTTTATTTGTATATGGCCAGGTGAAGGGTTTACATGCTTCTGGTTCAAACATCAGCTGATATTTCTTGAGAAAAAAAAGACCTCTAACGTGTGTATAAACTGGTAAACATGCAGGCGGGAACACAAGTCTGTTCTTTGCGATAAATATTCAGTTGCTGATGACTGGACAAGATAACCAACGTGTCTTCAGAGGTTATCAGGGAGGCTGCCACATTTGGATATATTTTATCAGAGTTTATCTGTTATCTGTTTAGCTAGCGGCTACCACAGAAATCAAAACAGGGGAGATTTTGAATCAAAATGAGATTGTACTTAGTAAAATCAATATATCTCTCTCTACATAACCTTTTGTGTAATGTATGGACAATGATGCTACATTGTCGTCTGCTTTTAAATGTTAATTGAGCATTTTGTAAATGGCTTAAAAGTAGTAACCAGTGTTTATCTCACTAAAATGTCTGGCTTATTGTTATTAAAGAAATGTCAGTTATGCCATACCAAATAGCATCATCAACATAAATATGTTGTATTATATATCAATAATACATGCACAAGGACCTAAAGGTTGAAAGCTAAAGAATATGACATTACCAAAATCATATTAAATAAAAGCCATTTGTATGTCCCTGCTGATTTGCCTGATGAAAAACCACACTCGATCTGATTCCGTTGATAAATAAGTGAATGAAGCAGATACAAATTATATTTTCCATCACCTACACTTGGTGAAAAAATAAAATTGTAATTAATAAAACCAAGCCAACATTTCAGATTTATTCTATACCTTTTTGCCAATTAGGCCTTTGAAGGTGGGACCTCTTTTGAAAGAGGCTTTTAGATTAATCATATTATCTGCAGGTTCTGAAACAAGAATGGTTCTTGACCTCCTCTTCCATAAGAATCCATTATCTTAAACTATCACAGTAATCCTGGCTTTGGGAGGGGAGAGAAGGAAGCAAGAATCAAGCCTAATAGATAGCAAATAAGATTAATCTATGATCTAAGTGCCGATTACACTTGGACCTGCCCTTGAACACTCAGGTGTAACCTTGAGATCTGCATCCACTCTTAGCAAGCAATTGGATTGAAAGTCCCTTAAGGGTCTCAGCTGGTGGAGGGGCGCTTTGCCAAGACCTTACCCCTGAGAGATCAAAGGCCAAGCAGCTTAACCCTTACAAAACCTAAGGTGTTAAATATCATAGGTAATGGCTGGTTATAACAAATCTATGGAAACCATTTATTGGTGTATGACCCCTCCATATCATTGAGTGCTACTTAAAGCATGTTTTGAATTCCGTTATGCATCTATTCACATTAAGTGAGATACAAAAAATGATATGACCTATGGAATACTATGGGAAGGCTTTATATTGTAAATAAGAAGAAGAAGAAGAAGAAGAAGAACGTACTTTATTGTCACATACACATACAGTAGCGAAATTCATCCTCTGCATTTAACCCATCCCTGAAGGGAGCATTGGGCAGCTACTGTACAGCGGCCGGGGACCAACTCCAGATTGAAATGCCAAGCCAGGTCAAACGGCACTGACTGGAGAACCCACCTAACATGTTTTTGATGGTGGGGGAAACTGGAGCACACGGAGAAAACCCACGCAGAAACGGGGAGAACATGCAAACTCCACACAGAAAGGCCGGGGCAACGGGGTTTGAACCCGCGACCTTCTTGCTGTGAGGCGACACTGCACCACCGTGCCGCCCAAGAATATAAAACTAAAATGTAAAACATGCTGCGTGGATATATATTCTCAACTAACCACAGAAAGAATAACAGAAAGCAGCAGTTAGACATTTTCCTCGGCTCTTAATAATTGTTATGTGATGGACTATACGTTCATCCCAGTTGCTGTATGTTTAACATATGGAGATCAATATATAAGACTTTCACTCAAGGTTCAGATCAGCAGCACGAACGAACCGCAGACAAACACAGACTTGCGGATCGATGCTCCTCTCAGTTTGACTCTGAGGCTGACTATTTGATTAATCTGCTGGGGCAGCCGGGAAAGAGAGACCAGGCATACAACAGCTGATAGTTTCATGCCATTAGGATGGCTAGAGTAATGAAATTTCATTTAATTTGTCAGGAAGAGAGTGCTAATGTTAAAAAGCTTTTGGGTAATAAAAAAAGTCTTGAGAGATGTGAAGGAAAGCCTTAAGTAATTACCCTGTGTATCTTGGATCCTCATGATGGAATATTTACATTACTGTCATGGAGGTCCTAAGAGTAATTAAATTAGTGAGGTGGGTAAGCTCTTTATTCCCACATTTTTCTAGCCTTTTTGTGAAAGAAAAGACTAATATGTGGACAAAGCCACTTTTCCTCATGATGGAATTGCTTTGCAGTCGAGCCGCTGCATGCAGGCTTAGTGAATGACTGTTATTTTATAGCATATGAAGTGAATACCACCTTTACCCTTTTGAACTTGTGTGTGTGCAGTAGTCCAAACCTTTGACAGTGCAGAATAAGCTTCAATAAACCTATCAAGGCTTTCCTGAACATATGGGACTGGTGTGGTACTTTTGCATGCGGCATTTCCATTCATGTTATTTTAATTTTGTCTGAGAATGTCATATTAGCACATAATGCTCATCTGTTAAATCTCAAAATTGAAAGCATAAGATTAAACTGCTGACATCAAGCTAGGTAGCAAGTTGTGGCTGACAAATGCAGAAGTTAATAAAATCAATTATTTGATGAAACAATTAATTATTTGTATGAGAGTGGGAACAAGGTTAAGGGTAATGCTATTCCAGTTTACATTCCAAGGGTACAGGCTCCATTGATGGTGTTAAAAAAGGTCTTCAGAACAAAATAATCATAAATCCAGCAAGCTATGTGTTGGGTCTGACATCTCTATCAGGGTATATCAGCATCCTTTCTCACTCTATTCGAATCTTACCAAGACAGATGTGTGAAAGGGCCTGGA
Source organism: Micropterus dolomieu (assembly GCF_021292245.1). Taxonomy (NCBI): domain Eukaryota; kingdom Metazoa; phylum Chordata; class Actinopteri; order Centrarchiformes; family Centrarchidae; genus Micropterus; species Micropterus dolomieu. The sequence goes on along the minus strand of NC_060171.1, from coordinate 17,699,273 downwards.
AATGTATCTGACCGCTGGCTTACTCTAATGAATAACTTCCACTTTAGGTCTTGCAATGTAAGCAGAAAATCCACCTTGCAAACGCTGGAGCCCCGTCATGAATCTAACCCGACAGCCGACATAATATAAAGGCGACAACACTTGTATGACTTCCATTTTCTTTGCTATCTATTGATTTTCAGTTAATAACGGAGGGAAATACTAAACGTCTGTGCTGAGTACCTAATAAATCCTGTCTGAGCTTTTTTATTGAGGCGAATTTAATAAAAGCAGTGGGGTAGGCACAGGGATTTGTCTCAGTGAGAGCAGACAAAAAATTGGGATGAGTGGGTAAGGGTAAATCCAAATACTAAACACTCATTCAAGTCTGATAACCATGGAAATTTATACATCCATTTTATGACTTTACATTCTCCTTTTACATTTAAGAAAAACCTACATTAGTTGTTTTTTTAAAGCATAATTTAAAAGAAAATCCGGATCAGTCGTGTTGATATTGTTTTGATGACACTGTAAAGATAGTTCATGCTATGTTTAAATGCTATGGCCTGACTGTCACAAAAGTATGTACAAATGTATGTAGCCACAAACGTCAAATTCCTGGAGGCCTGAGTAATAACAGATGTGTCATTAACAATAAATAACTAATGGCGTGACTGCAAATAGTAACTAAGTGGTGAAAAACATCTTCCCTCGGGGTGAAACATGTCAACCAATGCATAATTCGTCCTTCATAGACATCAAAACATTTCATTAACTCAGATATCCGTGTGTTTAAAATGAAAACTAAAGAGAAAATGTCCATTTAATTTATATCAAGGTAAGAGGACTACACCACTATCTCTTTATTCACCCTCAGGTGAAAAGAAATAGACAAACCAGATGGGTCGTATAAAGGTAAAACATCAGCTATGAAGCCATGATGTCAATTGGTTAAGGCAGGGATTCATTGAGCCAAAGGTCTCTATGAAGGGTAATTATATGCCTTTGAGGAATAATTTAGAATACGCCACATCAAAGATTTCAAAGCATATAACTGTTCAAAAATTAAGTGAAGTCGAGGTTGATAAAATGTTGCTGTTAAACATTCAGCTTCATTACTAGTGCTTATGTCAATGTCAGTGACTTCTTGACCATTTCATGTCTCCCTATTACTTTTCTGAATGCAATAACCACCCTTCTGTGCAATCTTATTGTCTGATCTGAAACACAGAATTTTCTGGTAGTTCTACTGATTAAAAATACGCTGATATTTTTTCTTATCATCATGACAAAGTTGATAGTTAATTTATATTGGGATAATTATTATGTAAAAATTGGGAGAAAAAGAATAGACTTCTTCTCCATCTCAGATGAGGACAGAAAGTCGATAAACACACACAAATGAAGGCCCTTAAAACAAACAGTACAAACATCAGCACTAATGAAGACCACTCCACTGTGGACACCATTGCATCAACACTTAAAAGGAGCTAGCCTATTATACAGGACTTATCCTAAATGTGGATACTTAATTATAACGATTTTAGTATTCCATTAGGCCATCACACAAAATGCATTATTGCATCACAAACAGTACCATCACCAATCACATAACTGTTTACCCAAATTGAAAAACAGTATTACAACATGTCCACCCGGGACAGTGGCAATTCTACATCTTGACACTTTTTTGTCTGAGATGAACAGGAGTGCCAAAGTCCAATATTCAGTTTCCACTGTATACTGTGGTATAGCCATTTAAACCAGGAGAATATTTTAAAGCACAGTAAAAAAACAAAAATAAATAAACAACAAAATAACATTTTATCAATCAGTTTCATCCCTTTAAATTTCTAACCTCATTAAAAGAGTACTCCAGAAATTTTGTACTGCGCTTCCATAAAGTTGGGAGACTTGCAAGAGACAGATTTAAAAAGGACTTTAAGGCCTTAGTATAAGTAAAACACTTTACATTTTCCATAGTACAAATCAATAGCATATTTCTTTCCAACTTCACTTAATGGTATATGCTAATGTCTTTCAAACTCCATGTCACCATGCAAGGTTTCTTTTAAACATTTGTACTTATTTAATGAAATGTATGAAGTTAATTGTATGAATGTAATTTATATGTAGCTTTGTTGTACATTCACGCCAATAAAGCTGATTTGAATTTGTAGTCTCCACGAGAAAAGTGACATGTCTTGAGTAATGTACCTTTCTCAGACTTGACAAAGCTCCCTCCAGAGCCACAGAAGGCTATTGTTTACACAGTCTGAGTAGTATCAAGCTGGACTAGTAATCTGATTTTCATGTGTAAAATTAGAGGGGTCCGGGTTAGGGTGTAAGTATGAAGATAGAATTGTTATGTATCAAGGATACTAATTAAGGAGCATGCACAGCACATGTGCCTATCCACCAGTTGAATTGTTAATGTAACAAATAATTTCATTAAGTAGAAAAGCAATCTCTCATCAGCTGACAAAAAGTGAGCTTGGCAACCATTAGCTATAACATTAATATATTACTAATTTGCATCAGCAAATATGTTTTGAAAGAAGAGTATGTTTTGAATTACATTTGAATCAACATTATGATGAAAGTTGCTTGTTTTTGATAGCATATTTCACTTGCATTCCTAACAACATCCACTTTTACATTACATTACTTAGCTGATGCTTTTATCTAAAGTAACATACAAAAAGTTCATTCAACCATGTGGATACAACCCAGAAATTACAAGAACCATGCAAGTACAACAACCTCATAAAATACGCAACTGCTTCAAGTGCTACATTAAGATACAATTAGAGTAAGAGATTGTTTTTTGTTGTTGTTGTTTCTTGTACATTTGTTTTTATTTTTAATAAAATTAAATATTTTTTACTATTATTTTTAATTATAATAGCGTTGCAGTAAGAACAGATGAGTTTTCAGTCTGCGGCAGAAGATGTGAAGAGTTACTGCAGTCCTGATGTCCATGGTGAGCTTGTCCCACTGTTGTGGAACCAGGACAACAAACAAGGATTTCTGTGGTTACGTTTAGACACCCAACACACTTGGTTAAACACGAGACAACATTGTGTTTACTTTAACATTAAACCAAACCACTTTTTTTTTCGCAACTTTAACCATAGCACTTAGAGCCCGTGTCCACCAACGCGTTTTTTGCCAGCTGAAAACGCCAGCTGCTATTCTGAAAACGCCCGGCAGGAAGCGCTAGCGGGCGTTTTTGAGGCGCAGCGTTTTTTTCAACTGCTTTGGTTGCTATGATACATAAAATCCAAGAAAGTGATATTGCAAGTAGTTCTACCTAACTTCACTGGATGTGAAAATGTCAACACAGTGTTGAGTAGCCTAGTTGCTCTAGCCCTTGCTCTGTATGAAGAGAAGGCTGAAGCAGGTAGAGAGAGAGGACAGACTCGCCGTATGTGGGTTCGGCGAGTACTAACGTTTAGTCCAAGAGCTGAGGTTGGACAAAGCCTGGTTCCAGGATAGTAACCGTTTCTATGGTGTGGTATTTGTCCCGCCCCTCCTCTACTGTAATTGGACAGCTGGGTAAAAAGTGACATTGAAGAGCGCAGCGTTTTTCCCAAAGTTGAACATTTTTGAACTCTAGGCAACCGGAAAAAAAACGCTCAGCGCTCAGCGCCCAGCGCAGAATAAATCCTCAGCGCCTCATCGCGCTGTTGGCGATTTTACCAGCTTGTAAAAACGCGGCGCTCCCATTGAAATTAATTGAAAAAAAGACGCTGGCGTCAGAAAAACACGCTTTGGTGGACAGGGGCCCTAAGGATGCAAATCACGGTCACTCGCGTCACATTCGTGCATTTTTTTCCTCCCACCAGCTGCCCAACCACCTCCCTATGTACAAAAACTGTATATATATATAATAAACAAACAGCAATGTTATGGTCAGCATATTTAGGCCACTGCTAACCATCCATTAGTCAGCAGTAGTCTAACATTACTGCTTTTACTCCTGAAATCCCTGATATAAGTTACTGTAACGGTCACTTTCTGTCTCATTCCTGTCCTCTGTCTAAACACAGGGAGAGAGAAAATAAGACAGACAGACGATAGTTTTTATTTCAGTGGATAAGTGAAAACTTCGACCTGCTGGTGGCGCAAGAGAAAAAGTTGTGAAATGTCATGTCAATCTATCCAGTAGTTGTTGAGATATTTTAGTTTGTACCAAAATGGTGGACCGACCAACTAAAAATATGTGTGACACATTATATAACAAAAGGTAACTGGTTTAGGTAGTTGAACTGGGATCTGCTATTATGGATAGTTTGCCACTGGTGTTACGACATCTAAATGTGTTATTATATTAAATAACTACCATTACTATTATTAGTAGTAGTCAAAATAATGACATTAAATTGGAAGATCTGTTTAGTGTTATTTAGAACTTAAAATTCAAGTTCAAGACTTTGTCTGGGACTTGACCCCAATGGTAAGAGTTGAGCCATACTTGTTGCTTGCAACACCTTTTTTTTAATCTAAACTCAGTTTTGATAAATGGTTCAGTTGACACTGACTAAAATGTTCATTTAATATCATTGCTTTTAACAAGTGGATAAAATAAACATGTATTTAATCCACACAAGAGTTGCAGCATGTTGTAAGTGTTTGACTTGATCAAAGGAGAACTTTTCACAGGCCTCACTAACATGAAATAATTTGCCATTTCTAAAGCTATTGGATGTTGCCTGTCTATGAAAATTTTAAATTTCCAGTCAAAACATTGCAGTAATGTTGCTTTTTCCATGCCCCTGCGCCAAAGACATTCTCAACATTTACTATGCCTCTCTTTGATTTCCTTACCGCCCTTTTGTCAGTATGAGAAAAAGCCACTCGGGGTCAAGCCATTAGATGACCCTTACAGTGGCTACATTTTCTCACAATTGAGAGCCAGAGTAAGAGATTAACAGACAATTGATTCAGGGGAAGAGGGAAACCAGGTATACAGACATGATAACCTGTACAGGTCAAGTATCAACATCATGTGATGATTACAATTATCTGCAATTACAATTCCATGCCAAGTGCAAAAGAATGAGCCAGTAGTGTTTAGACTAAGCAGTTTAGACTTTAACAATTACAAAGCTACACAAATGGTTAAATACCATGTGATCTTTGACTTTTTATCAAAATATCTTTCATGCAGAGCGATAACATTGTCTACATCCGTGGTTCTCAACCTCCTGGGTTAAGGCATTGAAGCACTGCCTTCAGAAAAAAACAAGTTAAAAATCCCAGACACACCAAGTAATAGCGACAAAAAATATTCAGTTTATTTGTGTCACCATTTAAAGTATGCTCTTTGGTAAGAGGCAGAGTACAGTACACCCCAGACAGGCAACATGGCTAAAACATTCGGACAGGCAAATTCACAAAATCTGAGGTTTCAGTTCATTTGAACATCCTGTCTTTGGACAGTGGGAGGAAACTGGAGCACTGGAAGAACCTCAGTCGGAACTGAACACAGCAAGTTTGGTTCAAAGCATTCTTGCTGTGAGGAGATATTGCTAACTTCTGATCCAGAAAGTCTAATTTTGAGAATTGTAAATAATATTTCAACAATTTAAAAAATGGTGAATTTTAAAATGTCTGTTTCCTGTTTTGTCTTTATATTCATACTCAATCAGAGTTTTGTAAAAGAAGCTGTGGTTTTGGCATTTTTTACACTGTGTGCACAGCTTCTGAAGAGAGAAAACAATAGGATTGAATTTTAATAATTCAAGTTATAAACATCAAGTACATCAGCTTACAGGACTCACAAAAATATGGTAATTAACTACACTGATATAATACATCAACCCCCTCCTAAATACACAAATGTACATGCACAGTGAATTTCCATAAATCTTCACAATATTTGTTTGTTTGTTTATATATTTAAAAGGGACAGTGCACATTAATGAACATAAGGACAATGTCCAAATGTAAATGAGCCAGATTTAGCCGTACAGACTAATTTTCATCTGGAGTCAATATGCGGGACTGATAGTCGTACTGCATAACTCCACCATGGCTTTACCAAATATTAGCATATTTATTAGCATGTTGTATGATTTTTGATTAAAAGTGATTAGACAGACACTTATTTACACATTCAGCAGATACTGAGCAACATTAGCATTCATTTAGAGCTGTGTTATGGCCACCTGATGATTTTCACTCTCTTTTAGCTGTGTTTTTGGTCTCTACCAATGTTGGAGGGAAATATCTCTTTAGCTGCTAAATGCACCACTATGTTCAACTACTTTCTAACTATGTTTGTCTGTCATTTGGTACTGAGCAGATAGTGTAAAGTGGGTTTTTAAAGCTTTTCAAAACAGCTGCCTGCTGCCAAAAACGATGCCGGTGAGATCTGTCAGACTGAACCAAAACATTAAAGCTGTGGACAGGAAAACCAAGACAATGAGGTGAATAATGCCAAGTGGTCATCCCATATTTGTTCCAATACACTTAATTTTCTTGTGAAAGGTTTAGCTCACAGAAAGATACTCATTAGCAAAATGTAAGTCAGTTAGACTTGCAGTGAAAACTCATATTATTATTTCTTTCATTTAGCATATTTCAACTGTAGTTTACAATTAATTTTAAAGTTACATTAGAATCAAAAAACAAGTTAAATCGGCTTGAAATTTCCTCAACTTTTTTTGTTTTTACAGTGCAGTGGCAGATTGTGAAAGTCAAATTAGTATTAGTAATAGTATTGTTCTGTTCTTGAGTCCATTTAAAATAAAAAATTCTTTGATTTCAACAACACACAAAACATTGACAAAACACTGGAATACACTTATGACCAGGCTACATCCCATTCTCACACTTTCAATAGATTTAGACACTGGTACCTCAACTTCAAATTGCTAAATAAATATATATATGTCCAGACTCACAACAAAATAACACTACAATAACAATCATACTGTAAAATATTGCCGAAGATAAAAATCATTTGCACAAGACCTTGCATTTGTTTTGGGGAGTGTGTCTGTTCACTTTTAATAATGCAAGCAGGCGGCACAACAGTTTCCTGTATTTTAGAGCTAGTAGCACCAGACCTTCTCCATCTACTCAGCGGCTATTATTCTGTCAAGAGCTGCTGTATTTTCCAGAGGAAAGGAAGTTATTTCATTTCCACCTTTTGTCTGCGTATGAATGTGAGCGACGCTCTTTCAGCAATATTCACTTGTTTCAACTCCCCTCTCCATCCTAACCAAAATATACAACCTTTCTTTGCCCTATAACTCTCATTGGTCCCAGAAAAATAGGAATTTCCTCAATTGGTGTAATTCCCCATGACATATTTCAGCATTTTTTCCCCCCTTTTCATCAGCTGTACAGACAGACTGCCTGTAGAGTGACTGCAAGATGAGAGGAAAGACAATAAAATAGATGCCAACAACATATTTGCAATGTTGAATGAAAGGTTATAAAAACCATGTTGGTTTTATAAGTGACTCTTCAAAATGTGGAAAAGGGTGTTTCTAAGAAGTGCTTGCCAATAAGAGGTACATCCTGAACACCAACATTAATACATTAAGCATATTGATGGATATATTTCTGCATAGTGGACTATTTTGATCCATATTTTCAAAAAAACTGACCCTGAGTGCAAAAACGCCCAAGCAAGTGCAACCTTTCAGTTTTGGTAACCATAAGTTACCAAGAGAGACTGCAGCAGAATTAATTAGAATTAAAAGTTTTAGGACAAGTATGTTGTTTTTTTTTTTGATATTTGTGCTATAACATGTGTAAGATTCACTTAAAATTTAACCTTAGTTGTTCTCCTCTGTACAGATGGTCTAAATCAAAGATGGCTGAGTTATTGTGGATTACAGTGTATAAAAATATAAACATGCCCTGAGAAACTGTATGTGCTTCCACCAAGCAGCAGTGAAGCCAACACTGAGGTGTTAGAGAAAGAAGTTGCAGTTCATCTGATGGTTGTTAGATACTGGCACCAAAGCACTGCCTAGAGGGTGCCAGTGCCCCCCAGTACCATTGCTGGACCCCAAATGCCCCCTCTCTCAAGTCACATATGCATAATATCCTTCTGAGTAATGAGTACTATATGCACGATATGCTTCTACCTGATATTTTATACTAGGTACTATTAATTTAATTCAATAATGTATATTGTCAGTAATAGTTAATGTGAAAGAAAATAACAAATGCGTAGTCAGCCAGCCACTTTTGGTTTCAGTGTGCCACATCAAGATTTTAAGTCACCCATATTAAACATTTCTGGGGGCGCCACTGAATCTCAACAAGACTGAATGGTTTCTCATTCGGCTGATTTTGGAGGCACTTTGGTCTCCCCTTGGTGGCCAAATTCTGCAAATGAGAAAAAACAAGACATTAGTCAGGCCAGACCAGATGATATAAAATGTGTCATCCAGCCGCTGAGACATATGCTGGCAAGCGCTGAAGAAACAAACAACAGTTGCAATTCTGTCAGATTTCCAGGTCCGTCTACCTTTAGAATGAAAGCATTCGGGTCGAAAATTGGTAAAGTGGCCCTTTAAGTGTCAGAATTGGCACCGAACACCAGCATACCTTTTACTTACCTAGCAGGTTGCTTAAGGCAATAATTGCCATCTTCAATTAAATCAAATAGTTCCATGCTAGTGAATTGAGATATTCCCAGTATACTATACCTTTCCTCTAGGGTTGGGCGATGTGTACAAAATTTCCATCGGACGATGTCTACAATGAAACATCGTGATGGACGGTGTCATCGGGAGCGGGGTGCGGCGGGCGTCTTATGTGTATGTGTTCTCGCACAGACTTCACTCGGTAAAAAAAAAAGGTAGACTATTAACTTATGATACAAGTTGCGTGGATATTTTATGCACGCAGCAGTGACCACACAGGGTGCAGATGTTGGTATCAGTTGTTTGATAGGCTACGTCATTAACAAGCTCACGTGCGGCTCATCTGCTGCCGTGATAACGGATCGCTGGTGGAAATATACGGAAAAAAGACGAGTTGTTAGTCTTTTAGACAACTGCTGATGGAGAAAATAGAGCAGACTAGTGGGGTACAGAGAGAGAGAGAGAGAGAGGCGGGGCAAGCCGGGTGTTTACCTGAGGTGTAGGTGTGTGTGAATGTGTCGGAGTGTGGGGAGAAGCGATTTCCGAGGCAGGTGCAAAGCATACTTAAAAACAACATTAAGAATGTTCGTTGTCATTAAAACCTGCCTTCACAGGGTGGTATAATGTTAAAATTTCCGATTTTTTTGCTGGGGGGCGGGGCATTCAACGTCGTGATGTCTGTCAGCCAACACTACTTTCCTTCCAGCACAAAGCTACGTATTGCACTATGCACCTGCATGATATAGAACCAGTTGTCCGTGCTCCAAAGATTCATAATCTAAAAGTCACGGGTGTCCTTCACATCCCACCACTTCTGTTATTGTTGCTGCCTGACCTAGATGGCCTCTCCAAGAGACACACTCTGCTTTGCAGGACTGATGTTAATCCTTTCAGAGAGATATGAGCTTACCCATCTGCTCCAGCATAACCTGTAATAAAAACTGCAGTCTATTTCATAGTACTATGTTTAATATTTTTATATTTTAATATATCTAAAATGTCATCTTCGCTAACCAACTGGCATCTTAACTGGCAACACCCCTGAGTTCTCACAGGGGAAAAAAAAAGTTTCTTTGAGAAAGCGTTTATCCAGCAATCTCTCGCTTTTGGCTTTTGTCCACTGATGTGCACAATATATGACCTGTCCTCCTGGTGAGGGGAGCAGACACATTAGGAGCAATGAAGCTAATGATATCAGAGCACTCTATAGAGCACAGCATCAGTGCACAGGGATGACAAACCTGTCAGAAGGCATAATCTAGGAGGAGGTCATAACATCCTCAGAAAACTGTAGCGATTTGCACTTCTTTCTCTGCCTTCCCCTAATAATGGAGCACCAATAAATTCCTTACCTGCCATGAGGCCGTGAGTTCCCAGGTAATGGCCTTTAAAGGCATTAAAGGATGAAACATATCAAGGAAAATTGTTGTCTTGCTAGGCGCCTAACCCTAGTTAGAGTCTTAATTTTCAAAGATGCCCTGAATCCTTTTATCACTGGCTTGTTTTGAGGTGATTCCTGTTTTTTTACTCTCTTTAGTAACTGCATCTCTACACGCCACCAGATGTCCTTTCGGTGTGAAACAACACAATATTCCTTGGACAGTCTCCAGAGATACATATGGTGCAGCAAACTGTAGTGGAGTAGCTGTAACACTGTGGAAAAGTGCCATTGTCTTTACCTGGAATTGACTAATTGACTGTGTTTGACCAATTGGTACCCATGGTTTAAATGATGGTGTGGCTCAACCTGCTTCTCAAAACTACCTGTCAACAAGTATTCAAACTAGGTATTACAGGTATAATATAAAGAATGATTCTGCAACGGCATGACTTATTTTTCAGAAAATTATATTCAGAAACTGACTTTTGTTGATAAGCGGCCACTAGCAGTGCGGTTTTAACATTGCTACCAGGCGTGTGCTCGTACGCGTGCTCGCTTGAACTCATGAGCGAGCATAATCCGAAACACAACCACTTTCATACAGAAATCCTGCAATAAACGCAGGAACACCAGCATGCAGGCTGTGTCACTCAGGCTCTGTTACTTCAACGTTCCAGTCTCAGAGTCTGTAACGTCACTTCATTCAGCGTAGCGAGCTGCATATCGGCACAATCCTCCCAGAAAAAAGGAAGAGTGACAGCGGCTAAAGACAGGCAGGGAGACAGCTTCACACAATATACTGGAAACTCAGGTAAACCCCTACTGCAACGTTACAGTAATAGTTTTATCAGCTGCAGGTTGAACTAATCCATCCTACTGCATTTAACCGACGTGCTACAGCGTTAGCTCGCCTGCTGCTTTCAGTAACTATCGTTACGTGTCGTCCCTGTAGCTCTGTCAGATAGGGGTCCGCTTTGCAGCCCAGAGTTCGATCCTGGGGTGGTGATGGGGCAGTGTATAAGATGCATGCCTTTGGTGTGAGAGACCCGGCTTCAACTCCCTACTGTGACACCCACTAATGTGTCCCTGAGCAAGACACTTAAACCTTAGTTGCTCCAGAGGTGTTGTGACCTCTGACATAAAATAGCAAATGAATTAATGTAATGTGTATCTTTCACCAGAGGCTCAGCACAGCTAAATGTACTGGATGATAACGAAACGGGTAGTGAGCTGGACTGAATATTATAACGGGATTATATTATAAGAAAACCGCAGTAACTTTACTGTAGTGTTAGTGCATGGCTCTTTCTCTGTGTTGTTGTCGCTGTGAAGTTGCAGTGTTGTATATTAATGTGGGCCATATTAGTTACAGCGACGGAGAGGTGGAGAAGCTGTGTACCTGAGTATTGGTAAAACCACAATAAACCTAAACTGAACGTTACGAAGCAAACGGCAACAGGTCCGAGCTACTGTAGCGTTAGCTGGCTGCTCCTGGCTGCATCACTATAGGCTAACGTTAGTATACAAATCGCTCCACATTTGCTTTTTACCGTTACATCTTTTCTTGCAGGCTAAATCAACAGTGGCACACAGGATAGTAACATTGGTTGCGTTAGTTGGTGAAGTAATGTGGAAAGCGATATAACTTTGCATAACATAACATCAGCAACTGCTCGGCTTTAGCCGGCGAGCTAACTTGACTTTATCCAGATTTGCTAATGCTCACTTTGTTCTTACTCGACATCATCTGAACCTGTTTGGTCTGATGGACTTCAGCACATAAAACTTTATTGTTGTTTTGTATCCTTTCGTGGAACCTGTGTTTTGCTGTTTTGCTGTGTTTTGTTGTTTTATGGTGTTAGTGGACTGCATGTCGTTAGCTGCTGTGTTGTCGCTGTAGTACGAGAGAGGCTCGGGAGCACGCACAGGGCTGAATCCGACCCGGAGACCCCACATTAAAAGCAGAATAGTGGCTGATGCAAGCAATGGAGAAAACAGGCGTGTGCTTCATTTCTAAGTGAGTTTTGAGCCCATTGACAATAAGGCAATGAAAATTTGATTAATTTCATTAAAAAACTTACATATAGTTCCTTTAAAATGTTTTTGTCAGCTGCTCTGGCTGAAGGGTTAGTTCTGCTGTGTGAACAAAGAAGAAAACAGTTAATCGTCTGTTTTTATTTTTTATTTCACACTATAGCTTGAAAATTGTGTTGCCATTGTCTTAAGATATTGAATTCAGTGGTTAGTGAACAATTTTCTGAATACAGTATATTAAAACAATGAATGCGTGTATCACTGCAGTTACCAGTGGGTACATACAATCATTGTGGCTACAATAAGTCTACACCACAGGAGAGATCTCCAACAGCTTCATCACCTTAATAACAAAAGTATTATGATTGAGTAAGTGAAAACTAGTTAGAAAGTGAACAGAAAAGTTCAAATGGATAGCTTAAATTAATGGATAAAGGTCTACTTGTGTGAGTTCAATGACGTCCAGTTCATAAACAATTCAATTAAACACATTTGGAGCACGACTGCTGTTGATTAAGGGGTACTTGAGGAGCCAAGAAATGTTGGGGAACCACTATATTAGACCATTCTAGTTTAGTGATATGAACTGTGAATGTCTGTACATGTTTTGGCATCATGTTCACAATACAAGTGAGTGTTTCTCAAAAAATCCTGCACAGTAAATATCATCTGAAATCAAACTTTGAATTCCTGAAGTTTTCGGTGAAAAATACGATTTATTGTGTCAATACCTCCAAACACTTACTGCTTACTTAAGACTCTAACAAATGGCTACTTGTTTGTTAACAAAATGTAAGATGAATCTGCTGTATCTTTACTCTTGTTTGTGTTTGCAAGGAGTGTGCTATGACAAGATGTATGTATTTGGACCAGGAGAAAGGAAAGGGATGTTTTGTCTCTCCAACGTAGGTTGGATGTCAGAGATAATAGAAAAGATTGGTGAATAGGTCTGAATTTTGAAGCATACCTGTGTTAATCCTGCTCTAGATTGCTGTGCTGAGACTGCTTGTATTTACATATGCAGAGGATCCCGCTGTTTTGAGCACACCATTGACAAGACAGAGCAATTAATCATTCCCAAATACTCCTGCCGTGCAACAGACGACCCTTGCAGAACATGCTGCCACGGAGGGTGTGCAGGTGTGAATCAAGCTGCAAGAAATATTTTCAGACCGAGCCTCTTCCTCAATCTTCCTTGTTTGTCGCCACTATCTCTTTATTCAACAGAAATCATACATCTAATGTTTGCTCCCCCTGTGTTTGAATGAAAGATATTTTCTAGTACTAAATCAATTTGGGTTACATTAAAACTCATGGCAAAATAAATGTATAATACTATCATCTTTGTTACATGGTTAGGTGAAGACTGAAACCAGGCTGAATTGGCAGACTTGACCATTGACTATTCCTTTATCTGCAATGGATAGATCTGAGTTAAGTGCAGATCTTTAAGGTTAACTACCATTTTATTCCATATTGTTGTGATCAAATTTTATTTAATAATCATTTGATGCCCATTTTTTAACCATTTTATCTCATCTACTTGCAGTGTTATAAGTTTTATTGTTTGTGTAAGTGTTGGGTTTTTGCTGTCATGCGTTCATGCAGAAGATCCCTGTATAAAGGTTAAATGGCTGAATGGATAGCTAGTTGCTAAAATGTTTAAATGTCACTCTACCAGAGACTAACAAATCAAGTATTCAAAGGCTGTCAATTAATAAATCAATATTTTAAACTGTATAGATAAATTATTGGCCACTAAGGCGCAGAAGAACCCCAAAACAAGCTTACAGACACACAACCTTGACATATTATCACCTTAAATGGGTGCAATGGTTAGTGTGTTAGCAATCAATTGCCTATTTACACATCCAGCAGACATGGAGTAACATTATAATCTCATTATAGGCATGTCTCTGGCCACCTAACAAATGTTAATCCAATATTAACAATTTAACTGAATGTCTTCTCCAGCTATTTGCAGAGTTTACTTCTCCAGCACTTGATGTTAACCAGGCAGATAACAGTGGATTTATCAGAGCTTGTTTGCCAAAAAGGTCTAATTACTGCTGGTGGAAATGGGTTTGAGAGCGAAGAGACTCTACCGCATATGATAGCTGAGGGCCACACAACAACAACAATGGGCTGAAAAGGCTACAAAGCTACATAGAGCTGGTAATGATTCTCTGGGGATCATCACCATGAGCAGATCCCTTTCTTCACATTACACACAGTAATTAATATAAAACACTTTCACTGACATGGAATACTAACTTAAGCTTTGGTGGGTAATGACTCCTTTAAACTCTGCTTGCATTATAAATATTGGAAAAAAGGTTGTAATCATAATACATACTACACCTCTCTATTTAGCATTTGGAAATCAATAAAGTAACTCATCTGCAATCATTGCGTACAGTCTCTGTCCTTGTATATCTAATATTTGGCATAAGAGTATTCTGTAAATCACGTAAGAAAACTAAAAGTACAATACTTAAATGGGTCTGCAGCTTGCAAGTGTCCATGCCTGCAAATCAGATTGTAGGTTGTCTTTTTTTATATCAAGAGACATTGACTCCCAATTGTTTTCAAACCCCTGGAGCAAGGGAAGATTGTTGAATTTCACTGAAAACCATCTGCTTGTTCTGAACAACAGGGGATAAGAACATGCTGAAGAGTAAGCTCTCCAGATAGCTTGCATTGGCTTGTGATTCTTTTGCCTTTAACGTTCCTTCTGGCATCCTGTCTTTGGAGATACCACATTCGCAGGCCTCTAGGATTTTTGACTTGTTGATGAGTTGATATATCAGCTGTCCATACTTTTTATTTAAGGGTAACATCTAATCTCAACCATGGTGTTTTACAATTGAATTTTCCACATTTCACACAAAAAAGAGCTCCTCAGCGATCACCACAATCAGTTTCATTACGATAAATACTTATTTTTTTAAACTGAGGTAGTGTCCACAATAGCTTAGTCCAGGTCAGGTTAGACAAATGACACACCTTATTTTTAAATACTGCCCCTACAGCCAAGGGCAATTTGAAGTACAGAAAATAACACCATTGGATGTATGAACATCTGCTCCCTGGGTATTTGATTTCCCAGGCAGATGTTAGACCCCAGCTGCTATCACAAGATAATTTGTATGTTTGTGGTGAGAGCTCCCATTTAGCTGTTCTGTTGATGGTTATGTCTTCCTTTTGTGAATCAGCCAGCTTCATTGTTAAGTATGTTTTACAGTCCCTCCCACTCCGATGCCCTCTGTGCCCCCTGATGGTATGAATCCACCTTAACATATATTAAATATTTCATCAGATAAAAGGTCAACTAAAATATTTTCCCTTCCATACACTGAATATACACAATACTGTATGTGTGTGCACTTGAACACTGTACATTCTAGAACGATTCAAATAGAGCCAGACTGATAAGCTGCGCTGATAGAGAAGCCAATACTAGGTTATTGCAGATATATTGAATCACTGTATAAATCAACCAATTTTTGCATCCGAAAATGTGCTATAAAGAAACTGCCGTAGATATGTTTAAGATGATATAGAAATAGTGTCGCCATCACATAATTTGTCAGAGAACAATGATGAGTTTATTTTTCTACTGTAAAATGCACAATGCTCGCAATTCTTTCATAACAAAATGTTCTTATCAAAAATGTTTGTTGTCAAATATCTCAAGTATTGATGCTGATACGAGCTTAAAAACTCAAGTATCGAGTCCAACTTTAAACTAAACACATGCTTATTTTCTATATAGCTGTGTATGATATACTGGTAGCTAGGTCTCAATAAATTAACTGTTGCTTTACTTTTCATGGTATTGTGATCGTTCAGTGACCTTGTCCCAGTCATGATGACAGCACTGGCGTCAAAATGATACTCCCACTGAAACCAAAATCAACAAGAGCATTTCATTGATCTTGTCATGTTTAGAACGCGGTAAAGGTTGTAACATCCTCTCTGAGGCTGCTGTACCTGTAACATTATCTGCAGGCATGTGCTGTATGTGTACATAAAGCAGGAGATTAGGTAAAATAGCAGACATACTGCAGCCTTGTCAAAGATAAACTGATTAAATATGATACAATTACACAGTGAAATGAGAATGTACAGCTTTCTCTTCACATTATCTACAGAATACATGGCTCACTTTATAGCTGCAATGCATTGAGATAAAATTGATCAAAATTCAGTCTAGATTGATTTTCATCAGTACAAAAGGCAGAATTCATTGTTTGATTTCACCTTTACATTTATTTCACCATTACATTTATTTGATCAGTATAATCAGATCTAATCATGAATCCGATTATGAATACATATTCCATGTAATCAAAACCCTCTCATTATATATACACTATATCAACATTACAGCATTATGACAACAGAATCAATACAACTGTATGACTATGTCCTTCACAGAGTGGCTGCACATTGTCCTCACACTCTGAACAGGTCAGGTGCAGGTAATGTCATCATCTGTGACATGTAAAAAAAGTAGGCAGTCGTCAAAAAGATAACTCAAAGGAGATTAGCCCCGCACTTGACACGGGGTGGGGGAGTACCATCTAGAAGAGGAGCAAGTCAGAGTCTCACAAGTCTTAACTGACCCCACCACACCCCACTTTTGTTGAAGGCTTTAAATTCTTCCCTCCCAAGTTCAGAGTCGATTTGTTATCAAATCAAGCGTCGAGCGTCTGATTCATTGCTATTCAGCACTCTAGCTGATTTATATGCAGAATGTAAAACAGATGCCTTATGCGATACATATTTATGGTGAGCCCTGCTCTCACAAGATTTATTATAGGTTCTTTCATCGGGGTGTGCATGAGCTGTGCTATGATGACTTGTATTTCCTCTCAGCTGCCAATGCCAAACTCATTAAAAAGAGGTGTGACTATTAATATACATTGTAATACTGACAGCTCCTAATTTATAACCCAAGTGCATGTTTGGGGTTTCTTCTATCCTTGCCTCTCATTGTTGGGGCTGGGGGTGGTGATCTTTTTGTATCTTCATATGTGTGTCCTCACGTGTGCTTGCATGGCTCATGTGTGCACATCTATACAGTACATGTAACATGCAAATACAGACACCATTTTTCAAATTCCTTTTTTGGTCTCTTAATATATCTCATATTGATTTATTGGGTGTATTCCCCTGACCACTATATATTCTGCTCTGGGCAAAATGAAGACTAAACCATATCATGTGAAATTCCAGCTTATTACTGTATGAGCTCCTAATAACCAATATTGTATATAAGAAAATACATCCATGTAAAGAGATTATTTAATCAACTATGGCTATTGGTCCACCTCCAATTTAGATCTAGTGAGCAGAGTAACACAGACTTGTGTTTCGTAACTCTTTAACAGTGTGTGCATGCGTACGCATGTGGGTCTGTGTGCCTGAATCTTTGTGTGAATGTGTGTAGATCATTACAAAATCAGAACATTACACACAGACAGAATATGAGTCAATTTGCTATAGCTGATTATTAGTAATGTCACTTGTGGTTACAAGTGGCTTCTGGTTAGGTGCAAAACATAAGGGCACAGGTGAAGGTCTATTTTACATAGAAAAATAAAAACTCCTAGGCCTACAGCGTATGTTTACATATTTAGGACCATGTGTTTTTCTTGCCTCCTCTCAAACCTTTGTAGCAACGCCACATTCATGTCATGTAGGAGTTGCTCTGATATATCAGACTTGGCAGTTAATAATATGGAAGTTCCTGAAAAAGCAAACACCAAAGTCTGTTGTTCAATGAAGTTAAACACTAATGAATAATACTGACCATCTAATACAATTTTTTATCAAGATACTTCCAACTTTCAATTCTGCTATCCTACAACCGCTCTGGGTTGTCAAATGACGTGAATGCCCATTCCTAAAATACAAAATGTATTAAGATTAACTACCGCTGTTCTGAAGTTAGTGCCTGAAGACATCAGTGATTGGCACAGCAAGGATACCAAAGCAGAGGGCTCTACCAACACACTCCATTGACCGATCAAATACATAATACAAGTGTACAGATTACTGGTAGGTTATGTAACGTGAACTGTAAAATTTTATTGATTACCTCAAATCATCTAGAAGAAGAACAAAATCATTAGCTCTGTGACAATTTGTGTGTCATAAGGCTTCAAACTCATGGATGTCTTATTCAAACGGCCTTATCTAGATGGTATTTCATCTTCACTCCAGTACCTGTAGCAAAACACCTACACCAATGCATCTCCCTTCTTCTTTAATCACAATGGCATTTTCAGCCTGAAGAACTTCTGCTAACATTTTTTAAGGGGGGACCCACTGACATCCTGCTCAAATTATGTCACCCCTAACTTTGTTCTTGCATGATAGCACTGCACCACGTAATTTTAGCACATTAATCAGCAAATCAAAAGGATCTCATCAATCTAAATAGCTAAATCACTAGTTGGGATTTTGGCATGTTTATGTACTAATGCAGATTTCACATTTTTAACCCATGATAATTGCAACCAAATCTTTTTTTTTAAACAACAAAAACATAATATTTCACACAAAAGTGTCTTTTTGTCGACTACAAGGTCAGTAGCTGGCACTTTATCATTAAAGAATATCTCCTCAACTTCAATGTTCCAGATTATGGAGCTGTGAAGTAGCTTATTCTGTCAGTCCGTGGAGCTAACAGCCAGAGAAGGTGGAATTTTTCAGGAAAGAAATAATTCAACATTATATGCATTTACTCTCTCATTCGCTTTCTTGTCTAGAGTCAGACAACAAGCTAGATTCCATTCATCGTAACCACTCATATTTGTCAGTTAAACATGAAGACAGTTAGCTTAGCCAAAGTCCTTACAGGCAAGTCCAGCAGCCATTTCGGTAATGCCTCAGGGCAGTTATTCTAACTAACTAAGACCAGGCTCCTATCTGAATGAATGGGGAGAGAGCCAGAACTAAGGTTGCAGTGGTAGTGATGCATGCGTAGTAGACCTTACTTCAGTGGAACCACACAATTGGCTGAAATATTTCAGGCCTCGGCTGTTAAAAGCTGACAATTGGCTTTCTAGCGGGAGGGGCGAGATAACCGCCATCGCTGGCATTACAGATATTCCCTACTGAGATGTATTTAGGATTCTGTAAGTGGGGTGTCTCCATTATAAAACATCTCTGGCTTAGTTAAGCACAAAGACTGGAACTGTGAGGAAAAAGCTAACATGGCTCTTTCAATCAGTAACAAAATCAGTCTACCAGCACCTCTTCAGCACACTAATTAACACAGTATATAGTTGAGGTTTTGTGGTTGTTTATGTACTGGACTATTTCTTGGCCGGGTACAGTGGCTGGTGGAAATGACAAGACTTCAGGAACTCATTGCACCCAGCCAAGAATTAGTCCATGCATGGATTGCATTTCTGTAACTCGTCTGTGAGAAGGGAATTAAGCTAGCCGCACCTAAATTTGTAGTGCATACGTATTAAAGCCTTTATGGTAAATTCACTGAACCGGATAAGTGTGAGCTGACAGGCAGGTTAGCAACTTTATCCTGTCATTTTATCGAGTCCTACCTGAAGAGAGGCTATTAAGTCTTCATGTTAAGCGATACGATTACCGCATACAACATTATTTATCAAATTGGGTAGGACTTGAGGATTTTAGTGCAAGGATACACATGTGACAACGTCTGGTTTTCAAAATACAGGATGGAAATAAGATCAATTGGATTATATTCACAGAAATATTACATGTGTCCATTAAAAGTAAAAAAAAGACAACAACAATAAAATATTAGGGAAATTACTTATTCTGTTTTCTATTCTGTGATTTAGGGTTGCTGGGAAAACAATGTCTAGACTTTTATTGCTTTTTCATCACCATTTATAGCTATACAATTTGTTTATGATCAAATAATCAAAATCCTGTGGGAAACACTGCTGAAATATTATATCAATAAGAATATACTAAAGAAACAGTATATTCATATGGACTGGCTTTATAGGTAAACATAGTGGTAAGCATTTAAATGTTCACACTGATATAGAACATGCTAAAGATTCATTAAATTCACTACCTTCAGAACTGCTGGAGTATCTGTTGAAGTTCAATTTTAAAGCACTACTCTTACTTGAAATATAGATATAAATGGGGTTTTGCTTTTCTAAAAAATATCTCACCTGGTGAGACAACACAAGGTAGTGCAAAATAGAGTAAAATGATTTTGTGCTCATATCACTTCCCGTTCCAGATGCATTTTAGCCATCTATACCCATTTCTGGCTCTCTGTGTCTCTCCCTCAGCCCACACTTGAGGTGCTTTTATGTTACACGACCACTCGAATTTGAGCCCAGGGGGACTCTATGGGTCCCTGAGCGAGAAAGCCCCAAAAAATCTATAGACCAGATGTATGATGTTATATGGTCAAACTGGCAAACACAAAAGGTCTAAAAACAAAAGCCATGAATTAACTGAGGGCTTTCAACAGTGTGTTTTCAAAACAGCCCAGCTGAGAGCTCAGATGCCTCTCCTCCCTCTCAGTCACTCCCTTGCTCCAGTCCTACTCTCACCATTACCCCATCGCTCCTTTCTCCCTCACTGTCTCCCCCCTTTCTTCGTCTCCTCCTCTCTGTCTTATTCTCGCTCTCTCTGCCACCCCCTCTCCACCCCCTCCCGAGACTAAATGCTTAAAAAGAAAAGAAAGGACACCATTTTTGCTAATTAGTTGAGGACTTAATGGGCACAGGATATGCTGCCTTAGTTTTTCATCTGCTGTCCACGGGCTGTCGACTGTCCTGTGAAGTTGAGCCTGTGTGGCTAAAAGTAGAAGAAAGGAGCAGGGTAGACACAAATGCCTCAGTGGAGATCCTGAACAGGCCCCCAGTGGGGGTTGAGCTCAAAACGGGGGCCAATCATTAGTATTTAACATTTGGGAATAAAGAAGCCTTAAATTAGAAGTGTAAATGGCTCTGTGCCCCACCTACATCCTTAGAAACGTTCACAGGCTTCTTTTTTTTAATCAAATTTATTTTTTGGGGTATGTTTGTATGTGTGTACCCTGTATGTATGGTAACAATGCAATTAAAAAGAAAGAAATTAACCTAAACACATATTAATTTAAAGTAAAATTATGGTTCATACTCCTTTTTAATTTGTCTTTGTTTTGTACTAAATTGAAAGATTTCAAATGCCCATCAAACCTTTTGTCTCTACATATTTTTAGTTAATTATGTTGAGAATTATGCTTCTATCAAAAATACATTAACATGAATATCTTTTGAACATTGCAGTTTAAATGTAGCTCTGAATTCTGAAATCTGAGTAGTAACACTGACACAATGTTAGGACCACACACTGTGCAGAGACTGCAGGATTGTGTGTAGAGAGGGATCTATGTTGTTCAATCAATCTTGGGCTATATCCAGTATGTAAACACTTGGGACACATATTTTCTATAAAATGTGTTGCTTCTAGTTGAGAAAAATACTCAAAATCAGCACCATGTTCCCAGCCACTCAATACAGTTGTATACAGTCAACGCTTTTCTAGCAAATAAAATCATGTAAGTGAGTGAGCAAGTGAAACCGACAAAAAACCAACAACAACACACACACAGACAAGAAAAGGCGAAGTTCAAGGCATAAACTTAATTTACATTTCAGAAACCACCAGGTCAGTTACAAGGTTATTCTAAAAATATGTATTCATAATCATATTAACATATGCAGGACTATAGCAGACAGCTTTCAACCGTAAACCCTCTTAATACCCATAATGTATTTCATGTCAATGAGTCGGGGGGGGGGGGGGTTGACATAGTAAGCCAGAGCGTCTGAGGTTTAGAGAAGCACAACAAAGTGGAAAATTAACAGAGTGGAAACTTAATAAACAGTTGTTTCACTGCAGCACAACTTAGGGTAATTCCCGCAGGAAGAGAGAAGCCAAGAGCAGAGGAATGGCATTGAGACTCGCAGCAGAGTCCTCTGCTACGTTAAGACAGGAAGTCAGGGGTGTGGAGAGGGAATCTGAGAGTCAGAGTTCAGCAATCACTATTAAAAAGGGGCAGAGTGTCTCTGGCTTGTAACAGCCTTTCAGCATTTCTGCCTTAAAACTGATGTGACAAACACTATCTTTTCCCTGATAACTGAATCAGATAAAGCATCTGTCGGAGGCAGAATTGGTAGTTTTGTTGTCATGCCCTAAAACACTTGTATTGAGATCTCTAAGTGGATGTTATATTGCTTGCTAAAAGGAACGGGATAAAAATGGCACAGGCTGCTAGCATTCTCAGCTACTTTGCTCAAATGGGTGTATTTATCAGAGATGTAAGACACACATCCTATAAAACCAAGGGCACCAGAGAAATTCCTCACATGATCACCACAGCCCCATAACTGTCTGGGACAAAAATGGAGGCTGCGCCGTATGTCAGTTATATGGAGCAATAACCAACTTAAAGAAGTGTGGTAATAGAGCCATTTACCTGATCCTGAAAAATGAAGAGCGAGGACCCCCCCAACCCACACAAACACATACACACAAATAGCTGCACAAGCACATACACATTTTTAAATGTGTATTTTTGTAAATGTATGTTTGAATTCCTTCACACTGTCAGCAATTTGATAAAATCATCCCTGAAATTAACATTGTATCTTAAGGTCAAGAAAACAATACACAAATAATAATTTTTTTTACTGTCTCATGTGTTTGTAATTAACCCCTACTTGTTCGGTTGTTGCAGCTTGTGGTTGAAATGCGCACTTTCAATAAAGTTAGTAGGAAATTCAAACTTTTTCATTTCATTTTGCCTGTGCGCATATCCTATAATATAGAATGTTAATACAACATTTAATATGTTATATGTACATTAAATACAGACTTTTTGAAATTATTTGAGATTTAATTGCACTAAATTTAATAATTAATTACTTTTACATTTCTAACACACTATGCTCTGCTTGTTTAAATTCAATGTCATCAGATATTAGGGTACTGTAGAGCATTGGTATATGTACAGTAAAGTACATATAATAAGGTGTTGTCACCAGCCTTGACATAACTGCTGGTCATGATGTATTGCCAATGTATGAATAAATGTTTTGGCTGTTGCTGTTTGTCTTGTTGTTGTCTTGTCATTGTGGTTACTGTTCTTGTCACACACAAATGCATATCAGCTCAGCACATTGACTTGTGTTATTGAAATTGCTAAAGATTGCTGATGCAGGGAGGTGAACATACAGTAGCTTAGCTCATTGTGCTTCTTTCGTCTTCTTTTTTTTGACACGCAGCATGGGCGTGCTGAGTAATGTGACAGCAATAAGCTACAAGGGTACACACCAGCTCACAAAGATTGCTGCAAAGTGGAGTAAAAAAAATACTAAAACGACCACTGCTGTTGCAAGTCGACGAGAGAGCCCTTCGTCAGTAGCAGCTTTACAATACTTAATGTGAACACAGGGAGCAGAATTAAATGAGATAAAATGAAGGAGAGATCTATTTAATTTCCATCATTTTTTTGATTGTAGCCATAGACACAGAGCGCAAATTCATAACAGTGCAGTCTGGGAGAGTGTGCGAACGAGCATGTTGTTCAGGAGTCAGCCAGGATTATGCTCTGAAATCCTCTGAAACAGGAGCAGCGGGGCCCACTTGAGGCAGGGCAATTGGGCAGACTGTGAAGCAGGTCTCCTGTAGAAATGTGCTTATTTATGTAATCATGCAAGAAATATCTATTCTATTGCTTGTGAAAGCTCTAAGATGAGGACTCCATGCTTCTCCTTTCTCTGATTCAGAATCAAACTAACAGTATAACTGCTCCCCCTGGTGTGCTTTTCACTGCATTGCCTGGGAGAATAATCTGTGGTGTAATTAGTATGCACCCTCAGGTCAAAGTACTGACTTGGTAGGAGTGCGTTTCCACATAATGCTCCAGCTCGCTAGCCTTTCATTCACCTCTTCTGGCAGCCAGAAAATATTGCACCATATTCCAGCACTTCCCTGAATAAAAATGAGAAAAGAAATTCTCCCAAAATAAACCACACAACTTAACACTGCTCAATTAAAACATCTGATATCACAGTCAAAATGTCATAGTATTGTCTCTTAAGCTCATTTCTAAGTCTTGAGCCTTAAACCTTGATGTTGAAGAATTAAGATTTATAACTCTGTCAGGGGTTTCCTAAATGGAAAAAAAAAGCTACACGGAGCAACTCACTTTCTTCCTCGCCTTCCCACACACGCACATAATAACTGTACATGCACACACATAGACAAACTCCTGTAAAGACAAAATGTACCCCTCATAATTCAGTAAGCTCATAAATCACAGCAGGTTAATGCTCCACAAAACCCCTTCAACATCCTTTAAGTGTTAAATCATCACTTTGTGGAGGCAGTGGAAGAAAAGACAGGAAAAGGGGGCAGGCGAGCAAAAGAGATAGTGCTGTACTTTTTCAAGGATGAAGTCTGGGAGTGTAAAGATCCAGCCCTTCAGTCAAATATGTTGCCATGCAAGGGATTAGGGGTCTGTGAAGCACTAGGTCTTGACCTGCAACGCTTGGAGCCTGGCTGTAACCTGACCCAATACCAGGTGTATGCCTGCGGGTCAAGGGGTTGGGAAAGCATGCAACAAAAGACAGCTCCTCAATAAAACCCTCACTACTCCAATTAACCATTTTAAGCCCCGTTTTCAAGCCCTGCAGTGTACAAGCATGGGTTTGCAATGTGTGGTGAAACGCCTCATGTTTCCTTAACTGTGGAAGCCCACACAAATGTCAACTAAATGAAATGTGTAGTGTGTATACCCTAATAAGAGAGAATGTTAATGGCATGCTTACTCTCTGCTCCCGCCCGGCTTTGCTTTTACTTTCAAAATAATTTACTGCGCCTTTAAACCACCCCGTCATCTGCAGCCGGAGACCCATAACTGTCATGTGAGTCGATCATTTACCCGGCGATCTCCTAAGTGTTACGTGTTAATGGGTGGAAGCTGTGGAAAACATAGGGAAATAACTAACACCTACAGAACCAACAGATCATCTCTGTAGGAAGAAAAGCTGTATCATTTCATAACACATTCAAGACTGCAGCGGTTAATCAAGCTGCCTGCCAAAGGGACCGCCATATCTCAAGAACATGCCAGAGGAGAAGTCTTTAAGTATGCTCATATGGGACGGTATAACTGAGCGGGATTCTTCTTTCACTTACATTAATTGTTGAGACTAGGGAATTGGAAACATTACATTTAGTGGTGACAAGGTTAATGTAACATAATGTAGGCCTCTAATACTTGGTGCTTATTTTTTTGGCCATAAAGGCTACCTGGCGCTGTGTTTATTTGTGCCTAATTGTTGAAATTGAGAGTTTTTCAAAGATTAAATCATAATATACGCATACGCACGCACACACAATTCCATACTGAACCATTTCCAGACATGAGCGTGATGAATTATCTGCATGTGCTCTGAGATCTAAAATAACAAAAATACCTCAGTAATTATAGTCCTGATTATTTCAATATTTATTAGGCATTCCGAGCTGGGCTGACCTACCGGCTGAAATCAACTACACTTGAGCAAGCCTACAACTGGCTGGCCTCAGAGGGTCATTAATTGCTCCAGCATGCCCTTGCACAATGTGTTTGGATAGGTGTTTCTTGTAGCTAACAAAAAAGCCTTTGTATTGCTTCACTTTAGCCTGTGACTCAATTAGGGAAGGAAATGAGAGTAAATACAAAAAGCCATTGTCTTTCTTCAAGCCAAATCTTGAGCTGAAGATGTTGAATAACTTTACAGTATCTTGTCTGTTATTTGTTTTATGATTTTTAGTTGTAATGTGGGAGACGCGAAGGATCAGAGAGTAGGTCAAGGTGATGATGCAATACTGGCGATACAGGAGGTAACCGAGCGGCATCGTTGATACAACATACACTTATGGTGCTCTTAAATTACCCTGCTCTGTTAGTGTAGATTGCCAGTCTTGAATCATTAAAAACATACCAATTCAATATTAAGTGGAACAGCATAAGAGGTGCAACGATTCTTCTTCTTTATCTACTAATCTGAGAATTATTTTTTTACTCTTTTACAGTACAACCTCTGGTTTAAGTCACTTTAGATTTCAGTACAAACCCACAATATCTCCCAATTTAAAATGAAAAATGTTTTAAATGATGTAAATGATACAGTGACTTTGAATAACGCCGTGACTGCTATGGTTCTGTCAACATGGACATACATCACTGCGGCATCAAAATCTTTAAGAACATACAAGCCTTTCAGACACTTTGCTTTGTAACCCTGTGTTCACAGTCTGCTTTGTCTCTTTCCTCCACCTCTGTGTCTCTCTCCCTGCCCAGCTCCTCTCATTCACTCTGCTCGTCTTGGAAAGGGGTTTCCTAGTGAGGCGAATTCCAACATGCACTTGCCAAGTGACCCATGACCACAGGCGGACAAGGTTACCCTTCATGACTTTTACAGCCGTTTCTGCCTCCATACGAGGCTCTGTGTCGCCCTGCCTGAACTAGTAAGTTGGATAGTGTCGTAATGAAAACCGCAGAAGTGAGAGGCTCAGGACAAACCTGCTGCTCCGATGCCCTCCAGGTTCAAGCTGACAAAAATATCAAGACAATGACAGCAAAGTATGAGAGGTGAACAAAACCCCAAAGGATGTTAGAGAGAGAGGGGAGCAAAAGGTGACAGAGCACTAGGATCTACATGCTAAATAAAAGTGCAGTTAAGCACCTTCATGGGTTCTTTGTCTTGTAGAAGTGCACCTGTGCGGTAGAACTAATAGCTGCAGTGTAGAATTTGTTATGATGTGGAGCCTTTTACATGGGTATACGATAGAAATAAATGCACAGTTTTATATGTAGCTCTTCAATTGTTCATTCTGAGCCAAAAAAAAAAAAAAATCTAGATTCAAATCAACACGTCACATTTATATCAAGTATTGCGAGTATACATTTTTTTAGATGTTATGTGGAAGTAATTGCATGTCCCAATAACTAACTGATGTGATTCAGACCTGCAAATCAAAATTTGGAGGCCAATGAATCCATTAGAATAACATCCAATTAGTTACATTTAATTAGCTTTATTTTTAATAAGTAAAACTGCAATTTCTTCATAACAAGTAGTGTTATACTACATATATATATATATATATATATATATATATATATATATATATAAAAATGTTAAATATGCGCAAACAAGAAATAATTTGCTTTCACATATTAGCATATTACTATACATTATTACACTTCAATAAGTACAATTTAACGTTATAATAATATAATATAATATAATATAATAATTCTTAAATCAAATTGGTCACCACTTCTGTAACTACTATAGCAACTATATCACAACTAAAGGACTTTTTTCATTTTAGTGATAAAACCAAGCTCACTTTTCAGTGCTATCATACCCAAGAGACAACATGTCCTTTCCATTGTTTACTACAAGAAAAATAATCCAGCACTACAAAGGGATGTCCCCCGTTGACATGCACTGTAGTTTAAAATCTTTTTTTGAGTAACACAATGTGACAGCATGGTCAGTAAAGGCTGATGTGAACTTCAGTCACGCAGGACACTACACACTGTGTTAGGGATACATAGTCCAGTAAAATGATCCCATCTAAAGCAATAAATTGTGCTTTAAAATATTATGGTATACTCGGCATGCCAGAAACATGAACATGGGGTGCATAACAATTTTATGACATAAGTATTACCACTTAAATCTTATGTCTGCAGTATCAGTAAATGGTGGTCTAACTCAGTCATCGTGAATCCCACTGCAGCAGGTTTCTAGTTTATCCATCTTACTACAGGCATGATGCTTCCTATGTTTCTATTTATGAGCTCAAGCAGTATACTGTAGAAGTAAACACCTATTTCAGGAAACAGTCATACATAATCAGACGAATGTGACGTGCGAGTGAGGATCGTCTTTATAGATTAAAGTCTATTACACTACATCAAAAAATACAACTATTAAACAATACATGTTTTTGAAACTAGGGTATTAGTTTAAAGTTGTTAAATCCGGTGTTTGTTGCGAAGCCAAGGTTGAAAATATTGTATAATAATTTATAATAATATAATAAGACTTGGGTCTATGTTAGCTTGGCCTTAGAGCTTTGGTGCTGTTGGAAAAACAACACAGCAGAGGGGCATTGCTGTCTCCTATCCTGTCATTTTTTAAACTCCACTACCACTAGGGGTGCAACCATCAGACATTCTACACAGTGGCTTTAACTTACTTAAATATTCAACAAGTACATGGGTAAAAGCATTTGGCCTGAACAAATATCGCAGGACCTATCACACAGTGATGATGATGTATAACATTACTTACAAATTAACTCACTACTGTCCCCACCTGAACCCGCCGCGTCTTCGTCGTCCCCAGAGTCAGAGTACTGGTCGGAGCCTTAGTAAATTACCTCGGTACTGTATTCCCTGTCATCAAACAGGCCTCCCAGCGGTCCAAAGCTTCTCTGCTGGATGTGCAAGCAAATACTATCCCGGTACTCCGAGCTCCCAGTCCGGGTTAGAGTCAGCAAATAGGACTGCTAACTGAGCTCAATAGAGGTAGCAGCAGTGCGCTGGTAAGTGATTTGCATGTTGCAAGAGAAAAGGTGTATGTTGCAACAAGACCTTGATGCTTTGATCCTGGTGACATGGAGCAACAATGTTGTAATTGTATTTTTTTTTCCTTACAGGTAACTCACTGATAAAAGTTGGTCTTCAGTCGAACTTTTCTCATTGACTAACAGTTTAGTCAACTATGAGGGGACAGCCCAGAGAATATACTATAAATGTTGTGTTCTAAATACATGTCTCATGCTATAAGATAAAAGACACCAAGTTAAATATTTTTTAACTGATTATTGCTCTTTCTTTTTGAAGGATTGGGCTGACTCTTTGTAGGACATCATCAAACCAGATGGCACATTCATCTCCTCATTCATGCCCCTCATCTGTTGCTAGAGAAAGGCTGTAAAATGTTAATAGGGGTGGAATGAAATCATTTTCTTCCTCCTGTATTATTTGCTGTAAAGTTGTCATCGGGACACAGTGAGTCCACTGGTATTTTGCGCTGGGGCCCCTTACTCTGGGTAAAGGTGTGCCTTGGCACCAGAAAAGAGCACTGTAGAACTATGTCATATACAAAATATAAATGCCTCAGTCACATTATCAGCTTAGGACAGTCTTTACTCACAGCGGTGTGTCAGTGGTTTCAAAAATCTGTCTCACATTAAAAGGCAAACTGGAGAAGGCGGCAGATAAAGGCAGTGAACAAGACAGTCTGAGAGCAGTAATATTCTTCTAAACTCTAAGAGCCATAGCCCCTCTAGGTCAAGTCGATGTGTTCATTTTTGCCCTACAACCTATTTGTCATTCTGGGTCAATCTTGCATTGTTGTGTAAAGCTTGGTGGACTTATACATAGTAAAATACATAAAACAAACACAATATATCAATGTGTCCCACAGTATAGAAACAGCTGCAGTGCTAAATACTGACACTTAGTGAACTAATCTTTTGCATTTATAGCACAAACTTTAAGAAGAGACCAAGAGACTATAAAAATGTAGGCTCACCGTACTTGTTTCTGTCTGGGGGTTTTGTGCATCAGGGGGGAGACAGAGGACCAAAAGGGAACACGGCTCTTTTTTAGAATCATATGAAGAGTGAACAAGGAAATGTGAGAGAGAATAGCATGCATGAATAGCAGCCGGTGTAGGGATGGCATAGACAGTAAGATTGTGTGTGTGTGTGTGTGTGTGTATGTTCATGACAGTATGAGCTCCTCGTCCCCAGGGTGCACACCCTGTCAGAGAGATCATAATAAACTGTCATCTGTACAGCCAGGGGCTAAAGTTCCATGCTGGTGCTGAGACCACAGGAAGACTGAAACACTAACTGATGAAATGCCTTAGAAGGTTTCTGTACTGTGAACACACAAGCCTGAAGACAAGCGTGAACAGTTTTTTTTTTTTCAGCTAAATAACAATTACACAGGATCAGACACACTCTCTCTCTCTCCCTATATATACATATATATGTAATATTATTTTGTCCATTCATTATATATGGTATATCTAGTTTATTTACAATATATATAAAATGGTGTATCTCAGTATGATGCAGTACAATTCAACAAAATACAGCCTTCAAAGTCACCAAAAACATCTCTTGAGCAGCTTCGACAAAAACTCCCAACATCTAACCTACCACATGTACCTAATGAACTGCCGCTTTTATATATGTTCTGTATAAATGCTTTGTTCAGGAATTAAGGCTACAACCTTGTCTCTTACAAATAATTTTTACTATGCTACTATTTTTTTTTTTACCAAATTCATTTTAAGGGGAAATGCAGTTGCTGTCTGATTATGTTTAGTGGCAAATCATTTTCCAATGATAGAAGTGCAGTATGTTCTTCCAGTGCATGCAAGTCATGGAGAGCTGGTCAGGGTTTTGGGGCATAGAAGGAGCAGGACTTTGACATAAATTAAAGTTTCCTAAAACAATACAAATATTTAATGGTGGCTTCCTTCAAAGCTTATTTGCTGTTGAAAATTACAATAATGCAATTTATATAAGACAGGTTGGTTTAAAACTGTTTCAACAAAAACTGAACATTCCTTCATTTCAAGGCTGTTAAATTCGACTTCATTAGTTTTATAGGTTTACGTTTAAAAACTGGCAACTGAGTGTACAGTATATACACTGTACATATGCTGTTGTGTTCAATATGTGAAGCTCAGCCTCTGCTGTGTGTAACCCCATTACCCTATGAGGGTCACTTATGATTGTTAAATTCCTCTGGGGTATGACCTTTCAGTTCTGGTCACAGTGTGGTGACGAGTTCTGTAGGAAGTCTAGTCATATATGCTTTGAAATAATACACATAACATTTACATGGATTGTGGGGCCGACATTTGAGCTCTCATGGCCCACCCACTCTCACTCTATAACAAAAACTAGGAATGTCACTTGCAGGCATGGGGGTCAATTGTACATGCTTAGTCACTCTAGTGTCATGTGAGGAATTCTTCACCAACCAGCTTGCAATTTCATGGCAAATTTCCACCACGGTCTACATCTGTTTGGGGAATGTAAAGTGAAGCGGCAGGGGGCAGTTCTCCTGGATTAAGTCTGCTCATCAGTTTATCATTCATCAGGCAGCGGGAGTTTCAGTACAGAAGAAGAAGGGAGAAGGAAAAAAAATACTATTTTACAGCCATACCTTCCTTTGTACTTCAGGATTAACGATAGGGCTGAGAGAACCTGATGAGTTTAAAGCTTCAGAGGAGGGCAGGGTGAAAGAAAGCCAGATCCGACCAGAGATACCATTAGAGAATCTCATAAATCAAGAGTGCTTATGGCGGGGGGAATACACTCTTAAAGACCATCTGGACTTTCCAACCTTAACATTTATTTTGAGCTGTCTCCGTTGGGAATAGGCTTTTAAGCACAGTATTTTCTTCAGTATCACTTAAGGAGGTTCACTTTATGTTGTCTTCACTTGTGTCACTGTCTGTGATCAATAAAGAATGGTCACATTTTACTTCAACACACACACACACACACACACACACACACACAACACAATTATTTAACTGCAAGGACCAGGGGCTAGGCAGCACTGATGTCCAAAGTAAAAAAACATGTATAGTGTACTGCATGCAGTACTGTGGTGACTGTGATAACCAATAAAAAGCCTGTGTCACCAGTTCTTTGTGGACATCATGTAAGTCGGGGTGACACCCAGGCTTCTCAGAAAGATAAGTGTGATTCTCTCCGAGGCCTTCACAGGCCTGCCAACTTCCTGCAGACACCTCTTCCTTTCTGCGCTTCCTGATGTTATCATAATCCGGGACCCAGTGTGGACCTTTGTGGCTCATGGCCTCGTCTTCCGCTAGCACACGTGTGCGTCACATTATCTGCTGAGAGGCCAGACTTCGCATCCTGTCAGGTGGGGGAGGGGTTGTACAGCAATGTCGGGAACAGGAAAAGGAAGTGGACACGACCAGGATTAGGTGAGAGAATGGAAGGAACCGAGCACAATATCTATCCCCCGTCTCCCTTCAATAATTTATAAACAACCGTGTCATATTTTCAAAACTGTAAAAAAAAAAAAAACAGGTTTTGTACTATGTCAGCATGGTTAAAAGTATCTAGTGGGGATCAAACTGACTGACCCCATGGCGAACAGCTTTCATACTAGTGGTAGTCTACTGCTACAGTCTGACACGGCTAGTTCTTAAGATTTAAAGAATAAATATGTGTCTTGGTGTTGTTGTGTGTGCGTATGTGGGCCCACCTCTTGGCTGCAAAGTGAGTGAAAGTCAAGCCATGAGCTGGGTCTGGCTCTGCACACTTAACTGGGCTTCGAGCTCTTATTTCAATGGATGCCTAAGTAGAGTTTGACTTTGAAGGCTTTGATCCGGAGGCAATGCTATGGCATTTGACTTCTAGCTAAAAAAAAGTAGTGTCAGACCTCTGGGGTCACTGGGATCACTTATCGCGGCTGAAAATAACCAGTGGCAAGCCACGATTTGGGGAATCTAAAAGAGGGCTGACATTAGCAGGTGCCCTGAGGTGGAAAAGAGACAGCTACAGAACAGGTCACTGACCTTGGACCACAGAGAACTTCTTTTTCTTTTTCTATCTTTTTTTTTTTTTAAACCCGAGGGCCTGGTTTCACTTAGCGGAAAGGTTCTTCAGCTGAAGCTGGTGAACAACAGCACTACTTCACCAAGTCTGCAAACCAGTGCAAAAGGGAGTACTGCAACACAAAAAGGTCCCATTTTTGAAACCTTTGTTGTGCCCTTATGTTAAGTATGATTATACAGGTCATCACCAGAAGTATCTTTTTTGAACTTGCCATTTTAAAAGTGTAGGGAAGTTTACCAACATAAAATGTGAAACACTGTTGAAATAAGTAGCTGTGTTGCAAACAGAAGTGGACAGTAACTAAGTATATTTCTCAAGTACTGTACTTTCTACTTCTACTCAAGTACATCTCAAAGTAAAAGGAATTGTTTTTTTTACAAATTAGGCTTTTACACACAAAACATTTGCAAAGTTTATAAAATATAATGTTAGATATAAATTAAACTAAATTTTATACAAGTACGGAACAATTAGTCAAAACATTTCATGGTTTCAACTTCACAAATGTGAACATTTGCCACTTTTGCTTTTAATTATTTTAATGTATTGTTAATAATGTTGAGGTCTGGTCTGTTGGTTAAACAAAACAAAAAGCATTATGGAGGTGTCACTTTGGGCTTCATGTGACAGCTTTTCTTACCCTTTTAAGAATTTTTACAAACAATCGATTAATGGAGAAAATAATCAGCAGATGAATCCATAAAGAAAATAATTATTAGTTGTACTCCATCCATCCATCCATCCATCGTCAACCACTTATCCTGCGTACAGGGTTGCGGGGGGCTGGAGCCCATACCAGCTGACATGGGGCGAAAGGCAGGGTACACCCTGGACAGGTCACCAGTCCATCGCAGGGCCACACATAGACAAACAACCACTCACACCTAAGGAAAATTTAGGGTCACCAATCAACCTAGTCTGCATGTCTTTGGATGGTGGGAGGAAGCCGAAGCACCCGGAGAGAACCCACACAGACACAGGGAGAACATGCAAACTCCACACAGAAAGGCCGGGGCAACCGGGGTTTGAACCCACAACCTTCTTGCTGTGAGGCGAATTAGTTGCACTTTGATACAGAAATTCAAGATGAGCCCCTCCCATAGACTGTAGTGGTGTTGAAGTCAACGTAGTCATTGTGACATCACCCGTTGGTTTGTGGACTGCCGTTATGAAGCCTCGAGTTTGGCCGTTACGCCACCACCATGTTGATTTGATGCACCAGATGTGACCATATTTGGACGAGACTGTCGAGCCAAGGACTTTGTGAGGAGCTAGCTTGGTTAGCAACGTGCATCTGTAATTCATGTTAACTGTCATTTTAACCAGGATAATAATTTTGGTTGAAAAACAGGCTTAAAACAAAATGTACTCACCAGAGAAAATGAACAGCCGACTCCTTATAAGCTTTAACAGTGTTAAATTTACACAGTGCCATGGGTACGAGTCACTCTAGCCTGATTGACAGGTTGCCATATATATGTACTGTATATGTATACATACATACATATATAAACATAGTTATATATATAGTTAAAAAAAAAAATTCCCCTCTCACTCCTTGTCATCCTCAAGCTCGGGTCCTCTACAAGAGGCCTGGAAGTTTGAGGGTTCTGCGCAGTATCTTAGCTGTTCCTAGGACTGCACTCTTCTGGACAGAGACCTCTGATGTTTTACCTGGAATTTGCTGTCTCGAGTGACTGTTCCATCAACCAGTAGCTGGTGCTTTGCTCCCCTGGTATTACTGCCCATTCCCTTCTTGGCCCTGTCCATGTATTGAGCCATGTGCCTACTCATCTTAGCCGCTATGATGCTTGACAGGAGCTTCCATGTTGTGCAGAGGCAGGTTATTGGCCGGTAGTGGGATGTGATTGTTCCCTTCTGGGGATCCTTCATGATCAGGACTGTCCATCCTTGGGTTAACCATTCTGGGTGGGTCCCATCCATCAGCAGTTGGTTCACTTGTGCTGTCAGGCGTTCATGGAGTGCAGTTAGTTTCTTCAGCCAGTAGGTGTGGATCATGTCAGGGCCTGGTGCTGTCCAGCTCTTCATACCTGCCACTCTTTCTTGGATGTCTGCTGTTGTAATGGTTGCTGGATCTTGTTCTGGGAGATTGCTGTGATCTGTTCTTAGATCCACTAGCCACTGAGCATTGGTGTTGTGGGATGCCTCTTTCTCCCATATGTTCTTCCAGTACTGTTCAATCTCAGCCCTGGGTGGATCTGATCTTGTATTACCCTGCCACTGAGGGTACACTTTGGATGGTTCGGTGGAGAACATCCAGTTTATTCTCCTGACTTCTGCTTCTCTCTTGTATCTCTTTAGGCGGGTAGCCAGAGCGGTAAGTCTTTGTTTGGCAGTCTCCAGAGCCACAGGTATCGACAGCTTCTTGTAGTGCTGCATTCACATCTTCTAGCAGACTTTCAGAAGGTACTTTGTCACTTAGTCTTGGCAATCTTGGTCGCAGTACTTGGGGGTCCAGCTTGGTTATGATCTTCAATCGTAGGTCAGTCGCCCTTATGCTGAGTGATTCTGTGCCGTAAGGGCTTGTTGTTATTGGGGCAATCTCTGAGTGTGGGGATGATGATGGTGATAACATCTCCCCGCTGACCTGTCGTCCTGGCTCCCCCTTGCCGTAGCATATTTGTTGTACTTTGTCAATCTCTATTTGTGATAGCAGTTGCCGTTAGAATGTTAGATGTTAGAACACTGAGCTAGGAGTTGTTTCTTTGTCAGTGTTGATGATGGGTTTCGAAGCATCCATATATCCTATAGTCTCTGCATATAACCTCTCTCACCGGGATTGCTGTTATAGTAGCATTGCATCAGATCCATATTTCCTGCTCTAGTCCATGGATGTCTTGTTCCAGTAGCCCATTTGTCATCAGGTTGCCCTGGTTCCCTAGCACCTGACGCGGACCTCGTTGACCCGGGCGATGTCCGAGCCGGTATGGCTTGCCTAAGGGTCCACCTGGAAACCCCCGTCCTGACCGGGAATTCGAACCCACGATCACCCGTACCAAAGTCAGTGTAAATTATATATATACATATACACATACACACACACACATATATATATATATACACACACATATATATATATATGAAAAAAACTATATAAACAAAGTCTTTGTGTAGAGTAACAGCTCTGGTAGGTACAAGCCTTTCCTCCTAGTTGGCATTTAACATTGCTGGGCCTTTTTAATCAGACGTGCAGTGGTAAATACTGCAGTTAAGAAAACATCAAATGTTAGATCAGATGTTTGCTTGTCATGTATTTTTGACCACAGAGTTCATGTGTTTGGTGCATCATATTTGATCAGATCACCAGAATTATGTGTCTTGCATGCAAATATAGTGCTTACAGCGCTACATTTGCTGATTCAGAGATAAGAGTCTATATAAATTAAGTGCTTATTGATTTTTACTTTAGTGGTCATTCTGCCCACACTCACATGAAAGAGACAGACTAGTTTCTCAGTAAACCCAAGAGAAAAGAGGAGAGAAATTGGCTGCAGCCAAGAAAGTTTTTCTTAGCAGCAAAAATAAAACTTTGGAAGGAAATTACTGTAGCATTTAATCCCATGCATATTTTCTCATGAATAAAAAAAACATGATAGTGATACTATATAATATCATATAATGATCTAGACATCTTGAAACATGACTTAAGTCACAGTCAAACATGAGTTTCGATAGTGGATCGAAGTTTCCACAAACCTTAAAACACCTTTTTGTTGTATGACATACTGCAGTCACTCCTGACACCAGCAGTTGCTCTTTAGTACTGGACTTTTTGCACTCAATCTCAAGAGTAACAACAGTTGAATATCACTGCTCAAGTGCTGTTCAATATTGGTAATAAGTATGGGGTTCTTGTTTTGGAAAGACTCCATATCCATATCTTGTTCTCATTCCTCAGAAACAGCTGGACAGCAGGATTGTCTCCAAAGCTATAACGGTACTGAGTTATTCCAAAATAATCATCTGGACAACAAAATCATTCAAAGAGGTTATGGGGTTTAATTCCCAAAGGGAAATCCAGAGCTTTTGCAGCACAAGGTCATGAACATGCATACTGCTGTTCAACCTCTGTCTTGCCGCTTTCTCTGTCCCCTGTTTTGGCTGGTAAAAGAAAAATCTATGGGGCATAGATGTACACAACTGTGTTTTCAAGTTCATCTGAGAGAGTAATGCTACAGAGGATTAACCCATTGACAAGCAGTGGTGAGGATTTCAAGCTACTGTTTTTTATAAATTTAAAACAAGTTAGTCTCTCCTCTGCCCCAGAGCTCTGTCAGATTTTATACTAAATGGTAAAAAGACATTTCTACACGCCATCTCTGTTCTTTATATTACTATAACATTATTTAAAAATAATCTAAATTAAAACATAACACATAACATAAACATAAACATAATATAAAAATATGTTTTACAAACATAAAATAAAAGTTGTATTATGGTGTAAATGTAACCATAAATTACATTTAGCTGACACCTGTCCCATATTTGCCATCATGTTTGCCTTTTCCACAATGCAAATACAATGAAAAGTCATTAAAAGCTGTAAGACTGTTTAACTAGCAAACGGTTAAACTGCCAGTGGTTGTCGAGTTAGATATTTTATCATACATTTTTTGAAGTTCTTGTTCTTTTTTTGGGCATCTTTTTTCTTCTGGACTTTTCTTTTAGATCACCATCAGGCCAGAAATTTACAATTTTAATGTGTGATTGAAGCATTTTGTCGCACTCTGAAATGAAAATAACCAGGGGGAAAAAAATACATTTTCCTAGCACTCACATGCTCCCAAGGGGACAAGCCCATTTCATGTTAAGGACCCTTTGGCCTTTTTTCTTTTGCCACCATCAGGACAATCCTACAATGGCAAAGCTCTGAAAACAGCAAAATTGGCAGTACACTGTTTATTTAGTCGAATGCTTTTGTTAGAAAGGTGTAATGAACATCACAGGCTTCGAGAAAGGTTTTATACTTTTAGTCTTGTTAATCCCTAAACCACACACTAGCCCTGACTCAGCTGCTGCTCGCCCAAATAAGAATGGTGTCCTTATAATGGCAATAATGGTGCCAATGGAGCCCTTGGAGCTCTATTACAAAGACTCCCACTCCCATTGGCTTTTTCAGTCAGAAAGGGAGACGTTTGCATGAATCTTGTGCATTAGGGCTTCAACTTGTGATTATTTTCATTATTGTTTGGTTTTTTAGACTGATCAATTCATTGTTTAGTCAACAAAGTATCAAGAAATAATAAAAAAAATCATGTAACAAGTTCTGTGGTCACATCTATGCTTCCATAAAAACCATCAATTCCTCACATTTGAGAGGCTGAAACCAACCATTCTTCTGTGATAAATTACTGAAATGATTAGGCAATGATCAAAATTTGTATGTATTTTGTTTGAGCCCATAAACATTTGTAAGTAGACCACTAATAAATAATAGTGATTGGTTGGATTGGTAATCGGTTTACATGAATTCTGTGTTTTGTGTTAAAGATAAATAAAAAAATTTTGATTTCTGGAGGGGTCAGTTAATATGTGTCTTATTAACCTTTCAAAAGAACAAAGACACTTACCCTCCTGAAGTACACTCTAAGAAGAAGCAAAGCCATACTATAGGAACGTTTGGAAAAAGATAACAAAAAGCTGGGGGAAAAACTGTAAACAACATATTAAAAGTCTCAAATTATGGCAGGGTGGAAGAGGAGAGAGAAGGAACAGAGTGCACAAGGCAGACGGGGGAAAGGAGAGACAGATCTATACATGTCAGGAAATAAGGTAGAAAAGGTTATTTACTTGACATTGATCTGTTGTAGCGGCAGCGGAGCTTGCCCTGTTTCTCTTTTGTTAACCTTTAAGCCAGAGTGTACTCACAAATGACGAGGGAGTCAACTAACAGGTGTAAATAATGGATCGAAGGAGGTCGTACAACCTCTTTCAGTGGCTGCGGTCTATGTAGTTACAGCCATGAAGAAATTTAAACATCAATAAACATAATAAGGTCAGTTTTACTACACTGACGATTGAGTTTCCTTCTAAAAAGCCAATTGTGACATGTAATATCGACTTTACCAATTTTGAATGCATAATTAATGTTCAGTACATGTATGGTATCATGTCCTAGCAGGTTAGGTTAACTGAACTGAACCACTTCCTTAGGCTCTAACAAGTCCAGTATTCCTGCATTCAGTATTCATATTAGACACCCGACATGATTTACCAGTGTAGAATAAAGGAAGCTGCGTGCCAATGGGGTGCACAACTAACGTTTGCCATTAATATTAGAAATATGTTGTCACTAAACATAACATCCCCAGTTTTATAAAATAGTCTAATATCAACGTTCTATCTGGCAAGAGGTTTGATAATAAAATGCAAAGCAGGAAATTAGGTTGACTGAGGCCGTTTCTGATGGTGGCATCTGGAGTTTTTGCTGACATGGAGAGTCTATACAGTCAGGGTTTTATGATTTCGGGTTTACTATTAACCAGATTTGGCAAAATAGTCATTATGAGCTAATTCTGGTACCTTTGCCTCTGTCCACAGAACAGGTTCAGACAGAAATATGTAAATTTTGCGTCTTCACCTGCACATGACTCATCTTTTTTTCATCTTTTTACACAAAAACCAAAGCCGAAGTGTTTGCTGGAGTGTTGTTATTCCATTAACAAGTTCATAGTTTTTCACAAGACAAAACATAATCTGCGGATCAACTTTATTCAATCAACTGAATCAATGATGTTTTTATTAACACTGTGGTTGTCTGATAATAAAGGCATGTCTCTACGTCACAGTAAGGCATTTCTTGTGAAACAAACATAGGAAGTGATGAGTTAGTTTCAACATTATGTTTAGCCATCAATAGTATCTCATCAAAGTTCATTAAAGTTAATGCCGAAAATAAGGAAACAAATAATTGCTAAATTATTTGAAATACGGTTGCACTGTAGAATGAAGGGCATCTTTATGGAAAAGGGCTATAGAGATGCACTAGTGCAATATCTAACAATCAGTTGAAAAGACAAAACAATCCTGAATGTGGAAATAAGCTTTTGCATGAACAGTCAAGTAAGCAAACACACATGAAGTAAAAACAATTCAGTTAAAAGGACATCCACAGCCAACAAAAGGGTCATGCCGTACTCTTGTACTCTACATTGGCAGTACCTGGCCCCAACCCAGTGAGCACTTCCAGACATCCATCATGTCTCTTTTTTAGTCGTTGAAGATGGCACAGACCTGATGCACTGAATGAGGAACTATTTGTTCTTCCATATGCCAGTACTTGTAATCGGTTTCTCAGGATCCTGCCAAATTTTGCCCTTTGCCAACAAGGGCCACATGTTTCCACAAAGGAAAATCTGGCAAATGGTACACTGATGACTTTGTGATTTGAGCTAAAAATCCTGATACCCAAGTCAGTACAAGCGTATTTTTGTCTCATCTTAATTTGTTTCTTCTGTTCTTCCTGTGTTTCTTATATTTAGAGTTTATTTGCAAGTCATAGTGACTATAGTGTGCATGGCCTCTACCTAAACGATGTAAAGTAATGTTATCAGAGATATATGTTTGTAAGATAAAATATTTATTTTACTTTCTTTCTGCCTGTTGTGTCCGACTGTTAGCACCAACAACCTCACACGTCCTTCGGCTTACACTGTTGTGGCATTGTAATTTCAAGATGTGGGATTTTCTCGTTGGCCACACTAACTGACTGAAACTTAGCCAGTCCCATGGAGTTGGCAGGGCTGCTAAATAAACATGTATTGGCTGCTCAGGTTCACAACCTTTCCACAAGGCACAACCATGTGCTTTAATAGAAACATTCAATGTTACGCTAAAGGCGGTTTTGTTTTGTTTTTTTCCTTTGACACACTCCTGAATTTCATTAAGTAAGACAAAAATGGCTGCATACAGAAACCAAATGTAGGTAAACATTAATGGTAAACTATGAATACTTGAGTAATTACATGCCTTGCCACAAGGGTCATGCAACCCTATAAAAAAAAGAAGAAAAACATATACATATTTTAATGTCCTTATACAGGTGCATGTGGAGGCACCAGTCTATTGTGCATTCTGGTGACTCATTTTCAGAGAGGAAGTAGACCCATGGGGTGAGCTGACCCTAAAAGAGCCAGGAAATTTGTTTTTTTTTCCTCTTGAACTTGGCTATATCTCACTTTCTCGAGGTGCCTGTCCCACTCACTCACTCTCAAGGACCAAGCCAATCTCCCTTTGTAAATAGAACTATGTTTTATAATTCCCCCTCTCTCTCAGATGACCATATCAATAATGCAGAGGAACCGCATCTGTCCGGGGCCATGAGATTATTTCTCTGATTTGGGCTGACAGTTATGGTAATAGTTTGGCAAACAATCTACTCTAGCAACAATGACCACAGATTACAGCTGTTTTCAGATCAAAGAGACTGCAGAGGGGCCCATGATTGATTGCTCACCAAGAGACAGAGTCAGGCAGTTCAGCCCCCAACATCTCACTTTTGCCTCTCTACTCTGATAATGGAAAAATTCCTTTATGTTTAATCTTCCAGGGAATTCTGTTATCTTTTAGTCACCAAAGGGCCCACTCCTTAATACTTCAACAGGTGCAGTTCTTTGAAATACGTTTATGTTTGTGAGCAAATTGTCAAAAAAAGTATTTTTCTAGTAAATGATATAAAAGTTCACTAATTTATGGTTTCATTTGGTTTCAGTTGTTTGCAGTATTTATATACAGTATATATATATATAAACACATGTAAACACTTTAGCAACAAGTAGCCTAACCTTGCCATGCCACAATGTTTTAAACATCCAATTTCCATTGCTTCTCGTAGATGAGTACGTATACTCACTTATCAGATTTTCTTTACATTGTACAAGCTGTGGAAGTCACTTCCATCAGATGCATAACTGAGGCAAACAGGAAATGATCTGTAAATGTTCTGTGTGGGGAAAAAAAAGCCATTTAGCCATCGGCTGCATATTAAGCCTCACCAGTGTCAACAGCCATTTTTTGGGGCCACTAGTCGATAAGCTCAATAACCGCAACCTACAAAGGAAAAAGTGTTGGATGAGGATGTTACGGTTTCTTTCTACTACCATTGTGTTTATATGCTCTCAGACTCTTACCGTTAATAGAGCTTGACAAAAATATAACAATATAAAATAATAGAAGTTAACATGCGGAAGCCATTTTGTTGTAAAAAAGAAGTATGAGTATTCTCAGAGGAAAAATACACTATGCATGTCTTCATGTGTGTTTATTATGTTTATAATTTTCTCTTATCTGGTTTCAAATCGTCTTTACTGTATCTTGTTACATGAGTAAGCCTAACTGCTAAACAAACTAACTGCATTGTCAAGAATAGATTAAGTTTTCGGTTATAATGTGTCTGAAAAATGATGAGCTCAGTGCATTGCTTCCATATGACTTCAGATGCCCTAGCATGTATACACCATAGCCCTTTAACGTGAAAATGTTACAGTAAAACTGAGTCAGACGCACTCGCTTGCAGCGCATGGTTGTTTGCTAGTATGAAAAATGTGTATCTAAATAACTTAGATATCCAACAAAGAAGCTCATTATTTATTAATGACACAAAAGCTGTAACACCATTTGGCTAATATAAATTTGCATATTTATTAAAAAGGAGACATTTGTGATTAATGGCATCCAGCCGCATCACAAGTGGATGAGGAGGAAAACCATAGATCCTTGATCATGTAAGGCCCTGATCAGTACGCTAGTCCTCCAACTCTGGGCTCTACCATGAAGTGTATGAATTACTAGTTATTCATTATTATACAAATTTTAGACAAATTTTGCTGTTACACAGTACTGTTATGGAACACTGTTTAATGTAAAAAATTTGACACAGTTTAATTAAGCAACACACTATATCAACACACTAATTACAATAGTTAGCAGATTATTGAACTGTAAAATACTGGGTGGAAATACTGGCTTGTCTACCCTTGATTCAAAGGGGAAAAATAAAAAAGAGAATAAAAAATTGTCTTGACGACAAGGACATTGTCAGATAAGTGGAGAAGGGCAGTCAGAGAGCTATTTAGAGTGACGGTAAATGGCCTTTTTACCATTCCAGCTACCCCTGCCCCCCTTCCCCCGTTTAGGGATGGCATTAGGAGACTGCAGACTGACATACATTTTTTATAGCTTCATAAAGTCGTCCAATGACCAGGTCACCCTTCTCATAACTAGGGAGCAGAACGCTTGAAAAAAGCCATTCATCACCATGAAAGGGCCTGCTTGTCCAAGCGCCTTCAAACATGCACACAGTCTGGCAAGAGACGCTCAGCACAAATGCTAACGTACTTCTGCCACTAATGCCAGATGACCTTCTCACATCTATTAGCGGGCTGGCTGACGCAGAGGGCAGACACGAGCCCCTCTTGTCTACTGCAAAGATTTCAATGACAAGGAATTGAAAATATCATGCATGATAATGGCTGTTGCCACCAACAAAGCAATCTCTGCCATTTTTTTAACAATACAAGGTAATGTCAGGTGAATATTAAATAATCTGTGATTAATTACACACGCAAGAAATCTTTGTCTCCAAATATATTGCCCTGTAAATTAGTCGTTATTGTAGAGGTGCAGTTAGAGGTAATATAACAGAATAACATGACATGCTTTTTCAAAATGTGTCCCCTTTGATTTGGCAAGCCAGAAGGACCTCCAGTGTAGAATTGGAACGCCCCTCACAGACAAACCATCAGACCACCAAACCCCATTAGTGGGCAATTAGTGACAGCTGGTGGGTTGTCAGCTTGGTAATGGCCTCAAAAGGAGTACCCATGGAATACAAAAACTACCAGCGATGCAACGGTTTACACCTTGGCGATAAAAGTCAAAACAGAAAGCTTGTAGTATGGAAACTGTCCACTGATATCCATTTCAAGATCTATAAAATGTACAATAGCATGTTAGTGAATACTATCAAGCTGATTTATTTTTCAATGCAAAAAAAAAAAAACATATTGGATGACAGCTGTTAACTGGAGCCTTGTGAAAATGTAGATATATTCGGCTAATCTCATTTCAACCAAAGGTGTGCTATATTAGTGCTCTACCAGTTCCTCCTCTTGCTGGCCTTTCATTTCAAAAGCAAGGGCTAAGCTGTGAGAGGCACAAGAGGTGGACGGGCAGAGAAGGCAGAGGGGTGGGAGGAGGAGGAGGAGGAGGGGGATGAAGTAGTTTAATAATTTATTTAAGACGGAAAGAAGGCAGCCAAGGGGAACAAATAGTGTTTCTCCCAGAACCAAGCCCTTCTGACCCCGGCCCTGCGTACCTGAAGCCCAAGCCCCATCGCATTAGTGAAATTCTTATTTGATGGCATTT
This sequence comes from Micropterus dolomieu, assembly GCF_021292245.1. Lineage (NCBI taxonomy): Eukaryota > Metazoa > Chordata > Actinopteri > Centrarchiformes > Centrarchidae > Micropterus > Micropterus dolomieu. The sequence goes on along the minus strand of NC_060171.1, from coordinate 17,655,176 downwards.
TAATATTCTGCCTTGATGACTTTTTAGCAACATTTACTTTCAGAGGTCTCGAGCGCTTCCCCCAGAGGAAATGAAACATGTCAAAACCCATTACGAAAAAATCAAAATTTAAATACCTCAGCCGTGTTAGCCGTAATACACACAATCCCCACCGCTCAGAGGCAAGGCTCACAAACACTCATCTGCTTGCCGGCTCGTAATGAGTCTGTTTGATGGGTAAGCGATTTGTGGGTCACCGAGCATACGTTACAGATCCAATTTAACCCTTGATTGCTTGTACTCTGGAGGACCTGGGAAAACGTGTTATTGAAATTTAATACCAGATCATTTCTTCTTCCTCCCATGCAGGGACAAAGGTATGCTTACATGACTCCTTCAATGGCCTGTGCAGATGGGGGAGGCAGTGACAAAAGCAACCAAGGAAGAAAAGGGAGAGACAAGACAACAGAGAAAAACAAAGACAGTTTTATGCATGAAGGTATTCGTTGCCTCATCTGTAGGTCTTGCTAAACACCAATCCAATTAGCCCCTGAAGGCGCTACACTGAGCACCAACTCAATTGAGTATGGGTTTTCTATCATGTGATATGTCACTTTTATAATAATGTTTATTGCAGTCTTCTGTTGTCAGTGTTGACGACTGATTCAAGGAAAGATACAGCTCTTCTACAAACACATAGCTATGTTATTAAGGTGAGTGGCCTGAGATGAAAAAATTAAAGGTGCAATGTGTAAGAAGTTAAGAGTTTAAAACATTCTAAACCGAATGTTAAGAAGTAACAGTTCTGTTGTTATGTCAAACATGTCTATGTATTGAGATATATCCCGAAGTTAGCATGCTAAACAGCTAGCCCCAGCCTGCCATGTCTTGTAAAACCACATTGAAACTCTACAATGTGGTTTTACGAGACATGGCAGATTTTTTAGTCTAATAATTAAACAAAAGAAATTTTAAAAATGACAAGTAACTAAATATTCTTGTCACACTTGTTTTCCTTTATCAAACACAACACAACCTGTACACCTGAATTCAAAACAAAATAAAACTCACCAAAACCTGTTCCAACAATCACTCCAGTCTCCAGTCAACCAGTCAACTCTGGGATGGACAAAGATGCCTCTCCTGTCCCCACCTGAACCCGCCATGTCTTTGTCAGAGTCCTTGCCAGAGCTGCTGTAAATCACCTCAGTACTGTATTCCCTGTTGTCAAACTGTCCTCCATTGGCCTTAGAAGCTGTGTTTGGGCCCAGTCCAGCCACTTTCATTGGGAGGCTGCTGAGCAAGGCTCTGTTGCCCACTTGCCGGTCCTGGTCCTTGCTCAGTCCATTAATATTAGCTCAACAGCTAACAGTGTTAACTAACTAATGGCAGTTAGCGCCAGTTATGATCTGTATCTTAAAATGAAGAGTAGTCTCTATTATTACAAACTGCACCTTTAAAAAGGTACCCTACACATACTTCTTATAAACAAAGACTTCTGCGGCACGGGTTCAAATCCGCATCTCCCCCCTGTCTCCTTCTTCCTTGTTTCCTTCTTCTATCCACTATCCTATTCAATAAAGCCGGAACAATGCCCAAAAAATATCTTTAAAAAAAACAAAAAACATTCTGATAACATTGTGCTTCTAACCAAAAGCACTATACCCAACATTTGCTGACCCATTGCTATGTTTCTTTTGTTGTTAATTACTGGAACAGTGTGAAGTCAAGTGCACATTTGCATTACCTCCCTCTGCAGTCAGCGGGAATATGTATCGTGTCGCCTGCATGCTTGTGCACTGGCTAGTAGAGCATGAGATATAAATAAAACAGGTAGACGATAATCATTCCTTTACTGTGCCCCTAGGGGTCAAAAACTCCACAGGGAACATTTGGATACCAAAAATACAGTTAAATGGCTGATGGAACCTAAAGTTCAAGGTTTTTATGTATCTACAAACAATGACATGATTTTTACAATTTATTATGATTTTATTATTTAACAAAAAACACTTTGGGCTATGCAAATCAGAGTTATCAATCAACTGAGCTACATCTCCGACAACAAAAAGCCCATTCAGTTTAAAGTATTATCTATTTTAATACTTGTGGTGGTAAGAGAAAGGAGTTGCGTGTGATTCTGAAGTATCCTTGAGCAATACACTGAGCTTGTACATGAGTCATTATTAGTCACTCTGAGTAACAGCTTCTGCCAACAGCTTAAAATGTAAATTGACAGTCATGAAGAGCTTCGGGCTGGACCCAAAATCTCTTAAAGAGTTGTTCTTCTGGTGGCTTAGGAAAATCTTCACAGCTTTAAAATTAACAGTACCATGGAGAGATTTTGAAATATGTCAGATGTTATCGGAATCATTTTTGTTAGATTTTATACTGGGAATCTGAACAACGCTAGAGTGAATGGACTGGAGAAGTACTGGTAAGGGGGCTAATTGAGAGCTCAAGTGAGCAGTCGGAAGGCTGGCATGGCTCATTCACAGTATTTGTCATTAGACCCGACTGCAGGGAGAGAACTGAGTGCACTGCACCATTCGTGTGTAACCAAGATTTATGCTAATGTCTCCCTGCATATGCTTATTCTACATATCTATATTAAACTTAATAGACTGTTACATTGCTTCTTAACCTCGGCTTCCATACATGATTACCTTTTCTGATTTCTTTGCAAAATGGCATATAAACACGGGGCAGGGATTTTATCAGCGTGTCAGTGAGTTTGTTTCCAGTGGCAGACCATGGCTCTCATAATCGTTTTGATACTTCAGGGACTCCATCATGAACGTTTGCCTAAGAGGCTACAACATGTCACTCTGTAGATTTACTCTACAGCAATGACATGAATTTGACACAACTGAATTATATAGCACATGTTGTATTTATTTAGCAGCAATTTATTTGGTTTAAAGTATTTTTGCACAGAGGAGGGGTGCTACAAAAATGTTCTAATTTAAATGTAATTTAGGTGATGCTACTCTAATTTATATTTTTATGTTGACAATGGATAAAATGATTACATCTAATGTGAAATGTGTTGTTTGTGGTCACAAACGTTGTTTACATTTTAGGGTCTTTCAGGATATTGTTGTAATTCCCCGGCCCAGTACTTTATTGTTTTGGTTCAAAACAGTAGCTTTGATAAATCCATTTTTTGCTACTTGCCCAGCACCAAACAGCAGACAGACAAAGTTAGCGGAGTGGCTGGTGAACACGGTGGAGCATTGTGCAGCTGAAGAGCCAGACATTTCCATCAGAAGTTGGTGGAGACCAAACCAAAGCTACAAGTACAGTAAATATTGGACTTTAATTCCATGTCTCCCTGAATGAATGAACAAATTAATGCGTATATGGCCTTTCATGCTACAAATATAAAAACTTTACTATATCAAGGTGCTACCCTTTTCAAAAAATATTACATATAATTAATAATTAATATTATTAGTTTTATCTATTCTATTCTTAACTGTTACAGTACCTTGCCTTTCTTTTTATTTGTTCTTTATATGTTTATGGTATGTACCAAACACCAAGGCAAATTGGCAAACAGTGAAAAACTACTTGGTAATAAAACTTATTCTGATAAACATGAAACAACAATAATACATGTAATAGTACAGTAATAATAAATAAGTACTATTTTAAATGACACATACAATGCTACGCTTCCTGTGATTGGTTCAAATGATGTTCACATCAGAAATGATGAGTTTTCTTGACAGCGGTCCATGGCCACCCCTTTGAGGTTGGTGTTCAACCAGACTGAACAAGGCTGGTGTGAACCCACCTTAAGGCTCTTATGTTGTGGCAAGAAAACACTGTAAAGCTGGTGGTGTGCCAATCTTGAAATCCTCTGGAATAAAATCAGTAAATAAAATATTACCATACCTACTAACTGAACACAGTTGATGTGTTTCAGTCAGATACCTCAACTCAAGATATTTGGGGTAATTTCAGAGGTTTTGACAAATTGACAAATTGACAAATTACGTTAAAATATATGGAGATTCACTTAGCGCTATGAAGTTGAGAAAATCTGGAAGTAGTATAAAACAGTTTATCAATAAAAGGAGAAGTAATTTATATTGCACCTTTTTGTTTGTTTTGCAATGACCACTCATTGGTCACTGGTGTCCCTGTAAATGTTGTGAATCCAAGTACTTTTGTGAGTTATTTCTCAAGTTGTCTAAATCTTATAATTTGTCCACATCTAGGACAAATAACCACAAAATATGGAAGGTTGTTGTTAAATGTAAAACTGTCTGACTAAGGGCTCAGACCAATTTTTATGTGGGTGTATTTTGTGCTGGTGAAATGACATTTTACAGAGGTACAGAGAAGGGTATTCATCACCTGCACCCATTTGGCATTTTGGTGACTTGCCCTGTGCCAAAGTTGGAGGAGAGATGCAGTAGGAGTGAACCACTGGCGAGCCAGCACTGCAATTTTGGTGTCAAGGATGACAATGTTTAGCACTGTTTGACATCTGCCAATTAGACAAACTCAACAGCATTGCATTTTCTGCAGAAAATACAGTTTTAATCAGGCTACGGCTGTAACGCCAGTGAGGAAGACTAGACTGATGGGTGATAACATACAGAGCACTTTATTCCAAAAGAGCATTACCACTTTAACTGCAGTTGACTGTGTTTGGTGCATTGCATTTCAAAAAGCTGCTAAATGTCTGCTGGAAAATGCATGCATTACATGTTTTTTTGTTTTGTTTTTGTTTTATTTGTTTTATGAGTTTATTTTGTCCAAATCTAAATGTATCTGACATTGTCTTATTCCACTAAACTTTATTTTTTTATACCGAAAAGGTAAAAAAGTTTTTATGTATGAGTTTAGTTTCGTTGAAATCCTTTTTAAAATTAAACTGTAATCTGATTGTATGTACAAACACTAGTTACTAGTTACCTAAGATGTTGAATTTTTTCAGTATATGACAGTAACTGATATTTCTACAGATAAAAAAGGGCTTTAACTCAGTGTTGGTGGTGTGTTTACAGCAAGCTGCAGGAAGCCACTTAAGTGGCATGCAAAGCTGACCAGAGCTCCACTTGCCCTAAACAGACCCTCAGCTCTCACTTTACACACTTTCAACTCCCTTTCTCCCCACACTACCCATTATGCCAGGCTCTTGACTTACAAATTGCCGCTTTAGACTTGGTTTCATTGTAACAGCTTTCTAGGGAGAAGGGAAGAAACTTTTGAAAAAAGCCCACTCAGGACACTCATGTCCCCACGCAATACAGCAGAGCTGGTGCTTGGCTAACAGTCAGCACATTGTTTCCGCTTGTCCCTCAAAGTACTAACCTCAGCGCTGTCAATAACCTCTCTATCCATTCTCTAACCTTCCCATCTTTTCAATCTACTTGGACAACTTCCAAGAACCATGAAAAAAAAGTTAAAATGCCCTGGACATAAGCCCTCAATAGCTGAGCGTAATTCCCTCTTTAAATGTAGGACAAAAATATCAAGGCTCTTTAGCATGCCAATGAGACTGCACAGAGAGCAGTGTTCTCAGTGGGTGGGTGACAGGAAGAAGGGCAAGTCCTTCCTTGGCATCAAGAGGCACTGTGTAGAGGAAAGACATTGAGCAAAGGAACCATTTGAGATGATACACATGCACACAATCACCCACACAGTATGCTAATACACGGATGATAGAAAACCCTAAACACAAACAGCTACTGAAACCTACATGGGCTCACTCAACTACAAAATGTCCAGCACATAATAATATGCTTTATCGTATAACATATCTCAGCACCAAGAGTCAAGGTCTCATCTTGTAAATGTTTTAATCACCTGCAGAACATTTAACCTTTGGTTCAGATTTACTATCATAACAGCAAGCTTTTAAAACTCCAATCTCATTGAAAGCAGCACAAGCCTTTTCGGGGTTTTCTGTTCTACCTAAAACCTAAAATACCACTCCACTCAACAGCCTTGTACATTCCATCACACTCACCATGGCTAAGAATTAAAAGAGTAATCCAATGAAATATTAATTAAATTATTGTGGGGTTTTCACTTAAGTGCACCATTTTCATAATTGTTCCATAAATTATATTTTCCAGTACATTTGCTTTAGATGGATAATTAATTTCTGGCTTTACCCTTTTCAATTTGATTTTGTTTATGGAAACTGCAGAATGCAAATGTTTGTGTGTGCGCATGTGTGGGCTTTAACAGAAAATTTTAGCTATGTCAAAATCTGATAGTTATTTGCTCAACTGATATATGACAATTTCACACAGAAGTTCAGACAATCAGGAGGCTCATGGCCAAACAGATGCATATTAAATATTAAAGTGATAAAGAGGATATTATCATAATGATGTAGAACTATACATAAGAGCTGTAGCTGCATACTTCAACATGAGCTAGAGATTTGTAACTCCTCGCAGCTACTGACTGATGTGGATGCTTTAGTACTATCATAACAACATACATTAACAATATAAACACTAATCACATTATTTTCATGCACGTTAGGCTTGCACCAACAATGTTGGTAAAAAAAACAACAACAAAAAAAAGATTACAGTGAATATTTTTAATGTTGGAGAAAAAGCTGCACCCATCACTATATTCACATCAGCCATGGGGGAAAAAGCCTACGTGTAATGTGAAAGGTGTCACACCTAGTTACACATCACTCAACTTTGCCGTTCCTTGCAGCTCTATGGCGCATTTTAGCATCTTTCAGCTCTATTTTTGTGGTTAGTTTTGGTTTTACAGTCCACAACTTTGCTGTTCTGGTTTCACTCTTACTGCTATCATCCACTTGGTTGCAGCTGCTGTTCTCAACTAAAAGGTTCTGACAAAACCCACAGTTTGCTACCTGCTTAGCACCTCAGGAGTTAATGGGGACCAAAACAGAGCGAAAAAGAGAGTGGCTATTGGACTTGAATTCATCAGGTGGACAGAAACACAACTCCAAATGAATGCTAATGTTTATACGAGCCTGCAGGATGTGTAAATTGGAGACTGTTTGCCAACACAATTAATAAATGCATACTTAGTAGATAACTGAACGGGAGCGTGTCAAACCTAAATATTTGACGTGCACTCTGCACACAACTCTTATTGTGTTCAGCATTTGACAAGCTAACAGTCGACGAGAAGACAAAGAGTATAACATCTAACACACATCTATACATACCAAAATACATCTTCATACACACACACATAGTCGGTTCCTCAGTGTTTGTCTTATATTTCTTGTTGGCAAAAATGGCAGCTCAGTAGCTTCAGAATCATGTTTAAGTGAGGCCGCATTATCATTTCACAAGGCAAAGACAGAAGGCAACATATGCCCAGCACTGTCCTTTGGTCCCTCTGACTCCAAGTATTCATCAAAAAGCTCTGCTCTCCCGTGAGCCTGCTGCCATATGCCGCTGGAAAATGTCACCAGTAAAAGTCAAAATAATTCACTGGCTTCAGATCTTTATTTGATATTCCTGTTTTTCAAATATTGGGACCCGTATTTCAAACTTCGGAGATATATATTGCCCCGTCGTGAACGTAAGACGATTATAATCACTGGCCTTTACATCTAGCAGGTGCAATATTGGTTGTCCATGTTACTTTATGCTGTAAATTTGGATTGACATCACTATAATTAAATTAAGTTTACATCCCTAATAGAAACTCTTATTCACCAAAGGCAGGAAATATCTGACCCATGTTTAACCATGGTTGGTTGATGCATGTTGACCGGATTCAACACAGACCTAACATACCTCTGCTGCAAACACATCAGCGTGCCTTGCTTCTTTCAGTCTCTGTCTCCCTGAATGTCTGTTCCAGTGACTTTCTCCATCAGTAGTATGCTACGTTGTATAAAGTCGGCGGGAAAAAAATGAACTTGTCTTCTGGACTTCTCCACCCGTGATTCCGTTCACAGCAACAGCTGAGCTGCATGTTGAGGAGGCATGTTGATCACATAGCCTTTCAAAACAAAACCAACCTGGTACCTAACGAATGACATCTGACTGGTGTGTTCACTGTCGCTGTACCTGGTCTGCTTTTTCCACCGTGTCGCGACTTGTAACGTATTCACTGTGTTTCTCTGATAAATGCTACAGTGTATTGCCCAACCCGGGCAGCCCACCGAAGTAAAGTGTATGTGTGGGAAACACTGACTGAACCGTTGTTTTTTTCTTTTTACAAGCCAGGTCTTCAGCAGTGTTGACTGGCACTGAGTTACCCTCCATGTTGTTGAGAGTTCAGCGAGAGTGTGTAGACGACTGCGTGCAGACGCAGGGGGAGGGGCGGAGTTGTACGGTGAGGGAGAGAGACGAGCAAACGCTGGCAGGACTTTACGGAACCATATTAATTAACTCAACATCAAACTATTTCCATATAAACAGTGTTGTCTAATTTTATATCTCTTTTGAAATGACATCGGTATACCTCATTATACCGATATACCGCCCAGCCCTAGTTTAACCCGCATTATTGTTTTGGTCTAAATAAGGAAATAGTTTGCTAGAAATGTTTAAAGGCATGTTGAACCAATTTTTGTAGGTAAGTTACGATCAATATCATATAATAAATGCAATTTATTTCAGAACATTTTTGGGGGGTATATATTGTCTTTACATCCTGACATAAGTCAAATGCTTTAACACAAAAACGGTATCCGTAGTTATCACAGGACTGTAATAAGCACGGAATAAAATGACTGGTTGGCCTACCTGCCTGTGCACTCACTGGGCATAAAAATGTGTTTTGGGGGATTGGCTTTTGTAGGAGGACTGAAGGTAGGTGAAGGTACAACTCCACAAGGCTGATGGTGATAAGTGGTGAAAGTAACAAAAAGTGCTAAAGGTAACTAAGAACTTGAATGTCTGCTTTACTTAATACCCCCAGACCTAAAACAACTGTTTTAAGTTGTTATTCACCATAACAGGGAAGGCATTGGGAGGACTCAGTATGAATGTGAACAGCTAAATATCCTTGCACTGTGACAAAAGCCCCACAGTCATTACAATTCACTATCCTGTGTGAAAATTAAAATCTTCATTTTACACACAAGCACAGTATGGAACTCTTGAAATATTATTAGTGTACCTATTTGTTTTATGGAAACAATTACATTAGCTGCCAGGCCCAGCATGTTAAACAATAATATACCATCTAAATAAAGGTAGACTGCCAAGGACACGTGAAGAAATCAGAAATCCAGTATTGTCACCACAATCTGCTAAACCCTACAGTGCCCTTGAAAAATCATATCATCTGACATATCTGTGAATGCCTGAATAACTGGAAAATTTAAATAGAAGTGACACCTACAGATTATCATTTTATAATTGGTTTTGAATACCAGAACATGGGTCCTTCGTGACCACTCCTCTCAGATAGCACTAAAAATCTGCTTACATTTGAAAAGAGAGCTACAGTTTGCACGATGGCCCACTGTGGAGTACAAAATTCAGGTGGGAAGGATAATAGTCTGTTTTAATCACAAAACTGGCAATCCAGAACAGACAGTGTAATGCAAATGGAAGAGCAACATTAAGGGATAGTATTTTCTGACTACAAGCTTTGTAATTTAGCTTTGTAACAAAAGATGTTCAATTATTGGCCACATTCAGGGGAAAAAAGGATTGTTATACACACACTTTAAAAGGTTTAAAGGAAATTATGGGGTTTTCCAAAGGAGACTGTTTGGCTCTGAATAACGGAATTTTTTAAATGGTTAAAAATTGGTGTTTTCCTTAATCATGCAAGGACAGAGAGACAACACTATTCTGCGTGTTAGATGAGGGAGCTGTGCTGTTATCTGCTGATCCCAGAACTTCCCTTGGAGCACCGGAGTGGGTTCGTATCACGTAGTGCACCCTGCACTGGGACTCTGCAGCCTGCTGACAGGAAAGCTCGATTAGCGAGCCACAAAGAGGCCAATATAGAGGAGCACTTCCTCAGCCAAGGGGGTTCGTCCGGAGAACACGCTCCAACCCTCTTTCCTGACAGAGGACAGTGACAAACACACACTGGCTAGCCCACCTTGGGGAATGCGTGATGAATTGGGATTTGGTTCCTCTGACACACGTGCATGCAGGAATTCCAACATACAACATCACACACACACACACACACACACACACACACACACACAAGAAGCCATGTGAATAAGTACATACACCCTTTTTTGATGAGACCGTGATCGTTGTTCCATTATTAAAACACAACTGTTAAATTGATTTGGAAAGCACAAAGTTTACGTTTTTTAAAGAATACTGGCAGTCATCCAGAGAAAGAGATGAGTATGTTTGGACTGGCCCCAGCCCTGCGCGTGCTGCCTTCACTCAGACAATGGGATGTAGATGTGGAAGTGGGCCTGGGCCAGATGAGGAAAACGAGATAGCAAGGGTGGGATGAGGGGTGGAGGTGCGCTGAGAACAGACTGGTAAGCTGTTATGGGACCCTGCGGCGGAAGGGCATTGTTCAGCAGAGGAAAAACACAACAACAATAAAAAACAACTCTTCCTGAATCTTTTTATATGATTATGTAGAGAACAATTGAGTGGGTGGGATCCGCTACTTTGAGGATATTGAAAGAAGCTTCTCCTTTGAGACTTGGAATGATCCTTTCACACCTTACTCTGGAACTCGAGCAGGAAAATAAAACAATGCGAGTTGCTGAGCAAGAAGCATATTGATCAAGAACAGTGTCTTCATTGAGAGAGATTACAATGGCCTTTGGCCTGTGACACATTAAGCAATGAACTAAAGGTTAATGAGGGGAAAATTGAATGATAATGGATTTATTTTTTCAAAGATACAGCACACCATGCATTATGCTTGGGCATAATGAAAAGTCAATCAGTGTTAAATAAAATTCAATTTAAAATTAACTCAACCTAGGAAACTAGTAGGTACTGTAGAAGGGAGGGAAAATATAATCTAGTCTGTAATGCTTTATCTATTAATCAATCTACCACAGAAAGTACAACCTTATGTTTATAAGAGTGCATGAGTATAATTGTATGAGTAAGCATGTAACAGAAAGAACAGTAAGGTGTGTGTGTGTGTGTGTGTGTGTGTGTGTGTGTATGCTGGCCACATGATGTCTAGTTGTGTGTCCAACTTTTTCAGCTGATACTGCTTGGCTGTAGATTTCACTAACCCTAAGGTCGTGCACCTGATATACCTTTGAATCCTGCTGTTTGCTGCAGTGTAGAATCCTCTCAGGGGGGAAAGACGCGTCCACAGATAAAAGTCTGGTGTGATGTTGCGCATCTTGGCCCTAAAGGCCTAGACATTGGTTTTTTCTCGTCATCTCGTTTTCACATTTTTGGATCTTTCCATTGATTTAGTGCTAGCTCAATCATGGGCTGTTCAAGCAAGGGTTGTATTAGCTGGTGTTCTATTGTCTGAATACAGGCAGTTGGGGATATAAACATTCAAGATAAGTCCAAATTTAATCAGTGTCAATGTAGACTCAGACAACCTGTTATGCCCTTCACATACACGATTTATCAGGATTCCATTAAGATACTTACACAACGTCTACACAGCTGTAATTTTATTAAATACATATTCTACCATAGTGGTATCTTCAGATGTTACCTGTTAAGTTTGTGGTCTGCTCCATTAGACACTATACTCAAGGCCATTAGTTTTGCCCTTGTATTGGTGAGAAGGATAAAAAGCTTTTTTAATACGTTAAAATAGAGTTTACAAGACCACACATGTAATTTCACTTTCCTTTCACAACAAGTATGTTTCTGAGGTCACTGTTGTGCATAGTGATCTGGTTGTTTAATGAATTAATGGTTGGGCTGAGTGTTTTTTAGTCCACGGTAATGACTTATATATCATACATTACTCATCCAATAGATGATGTCATGTCTGTAGATTTATGCTTATATATTTGTATTTACATATTTTCATTTGATTCTACTATAGTGTGCTACACATTGCAACCTTATTCTTAAGAAAAAGGTTGATACTGATATCTACATGTGTTTTGTTTCTTTCCCCACTGACAGGTCACAGACATGCTTATAAATAACAGGATTATATCAGCCACAGCGTCTTAATACTCATCTATTACTCTTCTACAACATAAAATCTAGCAAAATCAAATCATGCCATAATTACAGGTCAATATTGGACTTCACTCATATTAAGGCAGATATACTCAGATATACTGTCATTTATGTACATTTAATTAGTATTTTACAGCAATGTACAACTGAATGGAATTGTAACATATTGCAATTGGGCATGACCAAAACAGAAAATGTGAATAGACATAAAAAACTGTAACTTGATTAATTAAACAAGCTTTTCAGCTCAGTGTAAATTTCAAGTAATAATAATCATGGAAATGCTGCCTCCTAAATTATTCTGCTTGACAAATTAAATGAAAGATGGAGAAAACAAGAACCCAGTTTGCAAAGGAACCTTCTCATAGCTAAAGAAAAAAACTGAACCCACAGACCTCTTTCTTAAAAGGTAACCATTTATTACTTCAGGGGTTCCCAATGGGCTGGGAGGCCAACTTCACCAGGCTGTAAATGTCATCTTCTCTTTTACACATTAGTGACAAATGAATCAAAGCTCCAGTGGCAAGACATACTTTACTTTTCCGTTCTTTGGTCCGGGTAACTAGCTGGTTAAAATCACAAGCAGTGCTTCACAGAATACAGAAGAATATACCATAAGGAAGTAATGACAAGATTTATCAAATCATATTATATTGATTGGATTTGTCTTGCAAATTATTGGCTGGTTATTACCGAGTAGGTGGATTTTGTTCCTGCCTTGTTATCCTGATGATATTCAAATATTGTAAAATAACACATCGGTGTTGTTTGTTGTTTTTTTTTTTTTAAGAGGTTGCTAAATTACTTAAAGCATTATTCTTATTTGCATAAAGTGATACATTAAAACCCATATTCATTTATGACATTTACTGAATAAATTGCCATAGTAGGAAGCGTTGTTTGGGAGTCTTTAACAGTCAACAAGACAACAACAGCTTGAACAACAATGATAAATATCCAAGGCAGCTGAGTAGATAGTGTATAATTAAGCATTAGCTCACGACAGGCTGTGGTATACGCTTATTATATCACAGTTAAGGGGCGTTGTTCGGCCCGACGTAAACAACGCTTCATACTTTACCAACTATGGCAAAAAGAAAGTAGGCTGACAGACGCACTACAATTTGACTTTATTATATCAACAGACATTTCTTTATGAATACAAAAAGTAGTTCCACCAGGCTGCCGGTTGGCTACATAGTGCCTGACATTTGCTAAGCAACATACATCCAAGACTAGAATTATTAGAACTATTTATTTATATCTATTTGCACGTTGTTGTGGAGCCACAAAAAACTATCCAGCGTCAGTAGATTGACTTTGGTAACTTGAACTTGACCATATGATAATATGCTTGCTACCATGTGCCGGCGGCCAACAGTGCGTAAAATAATAACACTTTAATATTTTACCTACCATAAAAGGCGGAATTGCGTCTCTCCTTGAGCAATAGTCTTTGAACAGGCTATTGAAACATTGCTGCAATATGGCAGACATCTGGGGCAAGTAGTGGACTGCTGTGTGTGTGTGTGCGTTTTTGTGTGTGTGACAGAGGGAAATGTTGAATCATGTATTAAGCAATGATTTCTCTATGTCTTTCTCTCTCTCAGTATTTATTTATCTCCGCCGGTAACATGCGATCTGTAGCCTATCAGATCTGTATCAGATCGCATTTTAATACCAGGTGTAAATTAGGGGTGAGACCCCCACGAAGCTCAGATTATAACTCCAACCATTTGTCGCAGAGTGATACAGATCTGTGCGAAGGAATTCAACATCAAACCCGTTGTATACTCTTATTATATCGCTACTATGAACCAATCAGATTGCTTGATATGAGCTACCCGTTTTATAAACTGCATTAGAACTACAGTGTTGTTATCAGAACTACAGTCAAGTTGACCTACACTAAGACGACCCTACAGCTAGTCTATTTTTTTTGTTGTTGTTGTTCAAAAGAAACAATGACCATATCCTATATCCTTGCTAAATGCTTCATATCCTTGTTTCTATTATTGACTTTGTATTGGTAACTTTTTATTGTTAGAACAAAAACTAACTTGCTGCTTATTATAAAAGAGCACAATAATCTCTGAGGGTTGTTTTTTCTCTCTCTCTCTCTCTCTCTTGGACTAACATTAGGTTGCCTTCTGGAAGTTCTGACCTGGGCCAGACAGCAAGGCTTCAGAACTGGCAACTGTCTCTCCACACCATTAATCAGGCACACAGAGGACTGTCTTCCATCCAGATGGGGAGCCTATCCACAACCAGAGAAAAATAAGCAGGCCAATTAATTCTTATTGTTATAGACAGAGGGAGATTAGATGGAGAGAAATTGCAAGTGGGGACAAGGAGAGAGTGTGCGGAGACTAAGTCACCTTTAACAAAGCACTGGTTTCATGATATATTCTCCATAAATGGTCATTGTTTCTTCAGCAAAATATATCTATGACTTGAATGAAGAGGGCAGAGCAACATCACAGCTAGAGGTTAATGAATGATAAGGAGACTGGAGCACTCTGGGACACAGTGTGACAGTGATTAGACCGGGCCAATAGGATGCAATCAAACTTTGAGTCTTCTTTACAAGGATAAGTGAGATAACAGAGAATAATTCACACTGATTATACTATTATGTAACGAAACACCTAGCTACCACAGAATACTATACTGTAGAATATCTGCAGAGTTGGGTAATTCTGGATGTATCCAACCCTAGTAAGGTATTGAGTTTGTTTCTCCACTGCTATGACCACATACACGTTGAACAGGGAGGATGGCACAATTACTAAAAGAACAAAGTGGAGAAATGGGATTTATATCATCTAAGATTACAACATTTCCAATTAATTAATTCATGAACCCACAGAGAATTATCACCCGACTCTGCAGTTCAACTCAGCCCCACGGAGCATTTTACGTCTTTTAGCTCACGGTTTTGGTTTTGGGACTGCAACTTTAGTGTTTAATTTCACTCTTATTGCTCTCACCAGTGTCTGTTCCAGCCGCAGCACAGAGAGCTGTTTTCAGGGAAAAGCTCTGATAAACCCACTGTAAACTTTCCTCGCAGTGTCAGGCAGCAGACAGAGAAAGTTAGCTAGCAGCCAAAGAGCAGGATGTGTCCCTCAGGAGTTGGTGGAGACCAAAACAGTGCTAAAAGGAGAGTGAATATGATGATATGATTTTTTTTATTTGCATTTATAACGTGGAGACAAACACATCTTCAAATAAGTGTTTATATAGCTCCTTGTCTGCTGGATGTGTAAATAAGCAACTGCTTGCTAACATGTTTACCATGTCAACTTTACAAGGCGAGTTTGTCGCTGTGCCTCCAAGTGGCCAAACAAATAAATTATTGCAGGTTTAAAACAGGTCTTTCAGTCAATGAACTTGATCAGATTGATAAATGAAGTTTCATCTTCTATTCACAGGTCAGTAAATATTTTCCATACTTACATGCTTATGTGTTCTCGCTCATTGCTAGAAGAGATACAGATACATACACCAGGTGTCTTTCGTAAAACTTTTTTGGGGGTATATCTTTTTAATACATCAGGTATTAGATGTATTAAATATGACTGATAGACACCTGTTTAGCACTGACGCTCTGTGCTAATCGGACAGTCTTCAAAACCATCTAAAACTAAAAAGGAACCGTGTGTGTCATGGGTATTAGACACACAGTGTTTGTGTGCTTTCCCTAGTCTCATGATAGGATTAAAAAAAAATTTGAAGTTGAAAGTTTCACAGCCTTTCCAGATGGCTCTGTTTACATGGTGCAACTACCTACTGGTTCTCTCATGAAATGTGAATTACAGAGAGGATATGAGTACCTGCTCAACAATAATGAGGCAGCAAGTTAAACTGTGAAACACATTATGTTGATACAAACAAATGAAAGGAACACATAAAAAGGAAAGTAGACTTGTTTGCTGTTTTACTTGTTTACTTTTTAATGACATGAAAAGGTCAATTTAGGGTTTTCAACATGCCTTCCTCCCAAGACTGGGAGAAAAGGGAAACAGTTCAACTAGCTTAGTCAAAAGTGATCAAATACACCTTTCCGAACTGTCTTATTACATGTTGTATATTGTTAGTTACCAAGCAAGTCGCTAATACCTAATAATTAAAACTAAACTGTGTAGCTTTGCAGAAAAGCATAGGCCAGATGAATTGTGTTATGTTGTTAAACAAAATGTTTTGGTGAATTTTCCATTTCTGTCATCTGGGGCAAACATACTGCGGTAACAAACAGTGGATAATGGTGGAGGGTGTCTCTGGAGAACCTGCGCAATTATCTCATCTACCCTGAAGCCTCAACTGGCATCTGTGGTTCCCCACGTGAAAATATGACACAAACGGAGAGATAGGATAGTAACAGAATGCCATCATTGTGCTTTGGTGACACAGCATACACTGCTGCTAGTATTTTTTTTAATGCTAGGGCTGATCCACATAAGCACCAACAACTGTTTGATTTTCAAAACATCATTACATCATTCAACATTCAAGTAAACTTTCCAAGCAAGGAGGGGCACAACGAGTAGTAGGAGATTAAGTTAAATTAACAATTACTCCTACATTTCCTATAAGTATGTAGTATTTGTAGGCTATTTTAAGAAATTATAAATACGGGTGATTAATATTTGTCTACAGTTTTGAACTGAGGTTTGTGCTGTGTCACTTCTGTCTAATATAATATTGGAGTGCTGTATAAGCATAACTGTTGTGTATTATATTCATTATATTAGTTTATTAAAATAAATATCTCTCTTTGTTTGAGTATGTTCATTAACTAAAACTAAGTTGCTGAATGGCCCGTCTTATGCATGCAGTGGTGGTGTACAGGCCAGGGACACTTGCTCTCTTTCTTGTGCAGACATTGTCCCTCGTGAACCTACGAGCATGCTCCTCAACCCCATGTGAGGCTGTGAAGGAATCTATTATTTTTTCAATCCTGAGGGAAGGAGAAAGGTCTCCAGCATCATTATTTTCCTTCAAAATGTAACTGACTTTACTGCACACCCTAATTTGCTTGCCGTAATTATAGGTCATGCTCCCCTTTTGTAATTTATAAAACCTTTTGTTCTTATCAATAATGAATAGGCTTTAGCAAATCAGGGTGCTATAATATTTTGATATTATGAAAATGCTAATGCATCAGGGACCTTAAGCCTTATCGGCCAGGTCCGATGCTCTATTAAACAGCCAGCAGAAGAAGTTGGACGCAAATTGCTTATGTTAATGCCCCAGTTGTACCCAGACAGCATGAGGAGTCCGCAATTAATTTCATCCAGGCGGTGGATGGACAGGCAAATTTATTTCCCTTCCACAGGATGGAGGCTCCCCCCTCCTTTCTCAAAAGGTCTCCATGCATAGAATTGGAAAGGCTGTGAGAACAAGAGATAGAGGGTAAAAGGGAAAGTGAGAGGGGAGCGGTAACTTAGGAGCAATCTGTGACCTAATTGAACATCGGCAAAAAGGGAGGGTGGCATCAGGGAGACAAGAGGCGAAATCTTCATTCATTCCGCTGACAAGTGTTTTCAGAACTTAAACCTGTTTTATTAATTATGTTTGACATTCCCCTAATTACTTTCATTTACATCACATCAGCTCCTAGCAGATGATTAGACTGCATATCAATTCAGTGCGGTGTTAGAGCACAGGGAGAGGAGTGGATAGTGACTAAGTTATAAAGTGTTATTTTATTGCAAGTTGTCTGATGTGTTAAGATCTCACACACTCAAAGACAATGTACCTCACTTCTCTGTCAACATACTGGTTATTTGTAGTGTGTAAAGAAAATAAAGTTTCAGCATGTTAGACACATGAACAGAGTAATGAACATACAAGTCTGCCGACACTGATGTCTTTAGAGCACAGCCTATAAACACTTGATTAATTGACACCACTGGTTCCAGTTATATGCCTTCCAAATGCCAAACCATGACAGAAACACACACAACGTGTGTTATTTTGATCCTGCCTTGAGATAAAAAAAAACATCTTCTCCCAGGAATATGCAGAGGGAGAGAGCTTAGGTACAGTAACTCTGGCCTCACTGCTCATCTTGTTAAAAACCCTCACTGGGGCTCTCACAGGAGCCGTCAACTGGAAACCTCACAGATTCTCCTTCACTGTCCTTTTATTTGTAATCGCACGCTCCCTGGGCGATTCCCATAGCTGTGATGACAGCTTTTTGTTTTTATTTTTTTTTTTTTACAAGAGGTTGTGGGACATCAACTCCAGACCGTGATACCTCCAAGCTAAACTAGGGCTTCTCTGTATCATATCATCTGAAATATATAACCACAATAAAATGGTTACAGAGCAGTAACAAATACATTTAATGCCAAATATTTGAAATGTAGCAACTAAGCAACTAAGAGTTATATGAATCATAGATTAATCGTTTAATCTATGTAATGTGAAAAAAATGGGGGAAAGTACCATCACAACTTCCCAGAGTCCAAGTTGACATCTTCAGATGTCTTGTTTCGTTCAAGCAAAACTTTAGTTTCTCTAAATAATAATAAATAATAAGTAAACAATAATAAGCTTAGCAAAAAAGAAGATTCCTGAATGCACCTTTAACCTTCAATCGGTCTGCTTGAAGGAATGCAGCGTATGATTGTCTGTTTAATCCAAATAACAGTGATTCTTCCATTTTTAAATACATAATGGAAATAGATGAGGAGGACTCATGAAAATTTATACCTCAATTCTCCATTTTAATGTATAGCCCACCCTCCAGGCACATATTATTCTAACATTAATATAAAAAAGAACTATATATCAAAAGGTGTCAGCTTTCGCTTCTACTTCCATTCATAGTCATGCATATTAAATGTAGACTTGGCCTGACTGCTGCCCCTCTTATAACAATTATACAAGAAGTAACTAGCAAATTGATGGATTGATAGATAATGTCCATATTCTGCATTCACTATACTTAAATTTTAATGACCTTTTCAACACCCTTATCTCT